>NC_090648.1:397179130-397291630 GCF_040937935.1 Hyperolius riggenbachi | reverse complement strand
TGCTTTTCCTCATGTGCTCATCCCATTAGTGTTTGTGCTTGTTCATCAAGTGCCTTCGTAAGGCTGATGTCCCTAGGTGGGTGTTCCTTTTTTTACGACTTAATTTTTGGTGGCAGATAGTACAGATGCTGTAATCTGAGACAGAGTCACAAAAAAACTCCACGCTGGTGAGCTGTTGGTTGACGGCATTGTGGTGGTGGCAGAGGCTGACGTTGAAAGGCGTGTTGGCTGGCTGTCCCTAGGTGGCAAAACATGCCGCTGGACACAAGCTGTTTCCGACGAGCTCCCCTGCATCTTACAGCAACTCGTCTCCTCCTCTCTGACTCACCCTCTGAACTGTTCATCGTATCTATTGGGAACCTACATGATGATATCCATTTCTGGATCATCATCCTCATCCTCCTCCATAGCTTTGCTTGTATCAGACACCTCCAAAACTGCACCAACAACAGGTACTTCATTATCCTCACACCTTACGTCCGTAGTGACGCCTAACTCAGACATATGAGGTGGTGTAGTATACTCAACGCCTTCATCTTGTAACAATAATGGTTGTCAATCAGTTAATCCTCCACAATCACGTGAGAATAACTCCTGCAACATCTGATGTGGAGCGGCTGTGGTGTTAGTAATAGCGGTGGTGGCTGTCGGCTGAGTGTTAAGTGGTGTGCCCACATCAGAGCAGGAGGAGGTAGATATTTCACGGTTCAATGCAGAAGCTGAGGAAGATGAGGTGTTCTGTGTTATGAAATCAACTCTGTTCGCATAATCTTGAGGATTGAGGGTACGTGCCTTCAGAACACTGTACTTTGGTCGAGGGCCGCACAAAATGATGTCAGCATGACCTCGAACAGACCTGTTGGGTGGCCATCCCCTGCCTGTTATTTTTTCCATATAGGTGTGTGTGTGTGTGTGGGGGGGGGGGGTATACAGTTGTACTAACAATATTCAATAGTGGTAGACAGTGTGTGTAATCACAAAGAGGCACACAATCAGTGTCAAATACACAGCAGCAATGTGTGTATCACTGGGCTGTGTGCTTTATCATATATCATATATAGTACTTTCAATCACAAATACAGCTGCAAGTTAAGCACTGCTTATGATAGACAAGGTGCTGGCTTGCTTGCAATAGTTAGAAGAGTATAGTATAGTAGAACTACATGCAGTGTGTAACCCACACAGATATCAATAACAGATGCAGTTGGAAGCTAAGCACAGCTTATGATGATAGACAGTGTGCTGGTTTGAAATAGATAGAGGATGGTAGTAGAACTGCAAGGCCCAGCAAGGACTGTGGCCTGGCCCTGTATGCAGTGTCTGACACACACACACACACACACACACACACACACACACACACACACACACAGAATATGAGCCCGTTTTGGGGTGGTTTCAGCAATAAAGAAAAGCCTAGCTAACTGTCCTTGTGTCTCTGTGGGCTGGTTGCAGTGTCACCCACAAAGGGAGCTATGGTATAGTACGTTCAATCACAGATACAGTGGAAAGGTATGCACTGGTATAATAGAGTGTGCTGTCACACAGATACAGTGGGGAGGTATGCAATGGTATAATAGTGAGCTGCCAATGGTGGGACTACAAATCCCAGCTGGCCTGGCTGGCAACTGTCTGTGGGCTATATCTATATGCAGTGTCACCCACAAAGACAGCTATACTTTAGTAAGTTAAATCACAAATACAGTGGAAAGATATGCAATGGTATGGTAATACAGTGTGCTTCCAGTGGCGGGACTACAAATCCCAGCTGGCCTAGCTAGCAACTGTCTGTGGGCTGTATCTATATGCAGTGCCTACCACAAAGACAGCTATGCTTTAGTAAGTTAAATCACAAATACATTGGAAAGATATGCAATGGTAATGCAGTGTGTGCTGGGCCTGGCACAATACAGCAACTAGGCCCAGCTGCCTGTGACAGGGCTGTATCTATGCCTGTCTGTGTCACACACACAAAAAAATCTGAAAAATATTAGCGCTCAAAAGAGCTTTTTTGGGGTGCTTTCAGCAACAAAATTCAGCGAGGAGCAAGCTATCTAACACTTTCCCTAGCTCCAAATGTCTTTCCCTTCCTCTCACAACAGACTGAGAACATGGCCGATGCTGCAGTGTTTTCATGGGGGGGGTTTCATGAGCGAGTGCAGCCTGGTTGGCTGCCATGTGTCTGTTGACCATGATGTAGCGGGTCAAAGTTTAGCCCAATGATGAGATATAGGAGGCGGGTCGAACACGCTATGTATTCGCTACTTTCCGTGGGCACGGATTGCTGATATCCATGTGGACTACCCGCCGAGCCATCTCTAACTATAACAGTGGGCTTTATTGATTTGTTTTTTTTTTAAACAGACAGAAAAAAAAATGTGCAGACAGTGCAAATGCTGAGTACAGTAATAGAGCAGTAAAATAAGTGAACACATGTCTTCCTGCACTACGCACAGCAAAGTAACTGCACACTGGCACAGTACAATGTCACCGACTACACTGAGTGACTACAAGTGACTTAACCACTTGCCGACCGCCCACTACCTATGGGCGGCGGCAAAGCGGCACCCCCAGGACCGCGTAAAGCTGATTGGCGGTGGCTCCTGGGGGACTGAATTGCCGGGGATTGTGCGCAGTGATGCACGTGCATCCGCCGGCATTAGGCTCCCTGCGACGTCAACCCGCTGGCTGTTTAGAAGCGCTGGTGGGTTGTTAACCCCTGATCTGCCACATAGTAAGCGTATAATACGCTTTGTAATTTATACAAATCGTATTATACAGGCTGCCTCCTGCCCTGGTGGTCCCAGTGATCAAGGGGCCACCAGGGCAGGAGGCAGCCCCCCTGGTAGGCACACACACACACACTGATCCTGCCCCCCTGCCCCCTGATCGACCACAGCACGCCTCAGACTCCCCCCCCGCCCCCCCCCCCGATCACCCCCTCAGACCACTGTTTGCACCCAATCACCCCCCAATCACCCATCAATCACCCTCTGTCACTATCTGTCACCACTATATTTTATATTAGGTCCTAAACTGCCCCATAGGGGCTCCTGATCACCCTTCACACCCTCAGATCCTCCCGAACACCCCCCCCCCCAGACCCACCCCCCCTGTGTACTGTATACATTTATCCTCCCCTGTAATCACCCACTGATCACCCACTGATCACCTGTCAATCACCTGTCAATCACCCCTTGTCACCACCTGTCACTGCCACCCATCAGATCAGACCCCTTTCGGGCACCCGCACACACCCTCAGATCGCCCTCAGACCCCCCCGATCACCTCGCCAGTGCATTGCTTGCATCTATTCTCCCCTCTAATCACACCCTGTTTACCTATCAATCACCTTGTCACCCCGTGTCACCCCCTGTCACTGCTACCCATAAGATCAGACCCTAATCTGCCCCTTGCGGGCACCCAAACACCCGTCCACACCCTCAGATTGCCCTCAGACCCCCCCTTATGACCTCCCTAGTGCATTATTTACATCTGTTCTCCTCACTAATCACCCACTGATCACCCATCAATCACCCCCTGTCACCACCTCCAGGCTTGCTCTCCAGGACTCCCGAATGCGAATTTACCCGAATTGTTCGGGTAAATTTCAGCGTTCCCGAAGTCAAAGCCGAAGCCGAATGCGCCGGACCCGAAGCCGAAGGCGGGCGAATGTACGCATTTGAATTCGGCCGGATGACGAGTTGGGTCATCAGAGGAGGGGAGTAGAGATGTAGCAAAAGGTTCGCCGGCGAACGGTTCCAGGCGAACTTAGGGGGTTCGCGTTCGCCTGCACCAGGCAAACTTTTGCGGAAGTTCGATTTGCCCCATAATGCACTATGAGGGTCAACTTTGACCCTTTGCATCACAGTCAGCAGGCACATTGGGCTCGATTCACAAAGCGGTGCTAAGACAGTTAGAGACTTTAGGCGTGATAACCATTGCACCATGCTGGTGAAAAGCCAGTTTAGGCGTGATAAGTTTAGGTGTGATAAGTTTAGGCGTGATAAGTTTAGATAGCGCGCAAAGTCCCGCACGCCAAGCAGCGCCATTAAACTCTATGCAAAGTGCACCAGACTTTGCTAGCGCAAAACTTTTGATCAGCTGTGCACTGCGGTGCTAACGCAGTTGGTGCTTAAACTTATCATGCCTAAACTTATCACACCTAAACTTTATCATGCCTAAACTTCTCACACCTAAACTTATCACACCTAAACATATCATGCCTAAACTGAGTTTAGGCGTGATAAAGGGCTTTTCACCAGGGTGCTAACTGTTAGCACCGCTTTGTGAATCAGGCCCATTGTAGCCATTCAGGCTACACTAAGCCCTGGAGCCCCACCCCCCCTTATATAAGGCAGGGTCCGGCGGCCATTAGCCTCACTCGTGTGCCTGCTAGAGAGAGGAAAGGGACAGCTGCTGCAGACTTTTTCTCCTAGGGACAGATTAGTTAGGTTCTAGGCTGCTTTGCTTGCTCCTGACTGATTATTATTGCTTTTAAAGCACCCAGCAACAGATCTTTTCAGAGCTCATCCTGTACATATTTTTTTTTCTGTGTGTCAAACTGACACTTGTGTTGCATAGACAGCCTTGATAATTCATACTGTGTGTGTGCCACTGCCAGCAGCCCAGCACATTCAGTGACTACCTGTGTGTGTGACAGGGAGCTGCACATTGTACTACCCAGTACTGCATATACCCCAGTACCTGTTGTGTTTACTTAACCCACCTCATCACTGCATATACCTAGCTTTGTGTTGAGTGAACCCAGCTCACTGCATCTAACTACCTGTTGTGTTGAGTGAGAACCCACCTGGCCACCTCACTGCATCTAACTACCTGTTGTGTTGAGTGAGAACCCACCTCACTGCATCTTAAGTACCTTTACTGTTCAGTGAACCCAGCTCACTGCATCTAACTACCTGTTGTGTTGAGTGAGAACCCACCTGGCCACCTCACTGCATCTAACTACCTGTTGTGTTGAGTGAGAACCCACCTCACTGCATCTTAAGTACCTTTACTGTTGAGTGAACCCAGCTCACTGCATCTAACTACCTGTTGTGTTGAGTGAGAACCCATCTCACTGCATCTTAAGTACCTTTACTGTTCAGTGAACACAGCTCACTGCATCTAACTACCTGTTGTGTTGAGTGAGAACCCACCTCACTGCATCTTAAGTACCTTTACTGTTCAGTGAACCCAGCTCACTGCATCTAATGTGTTCAGCTCCTGATGTGTTCAGTGAACCCACCTCACTGCATCTTAAGTACCTTTACTGTTCAGTGAACCCCGCTCACTGCATCTAACTACCTGTTGTGTTGAGTGAGAACCCACCTGGCCACCTCACTGCATCTAACTACCTGTTGTGTTGAGTGAGAACCCACCTCACTGCATATAGCTAGCATACCCCCGAGATGGACAAAATGGACAAACCAGGTAGAGGAAGAGGTAGAGGCAGACCCAGAGGAAGGCCACCAGGCACTGGCAGGTCTGTGGCTGTGCGAGGTGGTGTTGCTGTGATTTCGTGCGGACCTGCCCCAAAATACAGTGCTCAGAAGAAGGCATGTGCCATCACTTCCCAAAATCATGAGGAGGTCCTTGAGTATTTAACACAGAACACCTCATCTCCCGCAGCCATTAGCGCTACAACAAGCACCACATCCGCTGCATTTGACACTTCGCAGGAGTTATTTGGTGGTGGTGGTGAAATCACTGATTCCCAGCCACTACTGCAACAACAACAAGAAGGCGCAGGTACACCACCTCATACGTCTGAGTTAGGTGGCGAATGTATGGACGTAACGTGTGTGGATGGGGATGATGGTGGACCACCTGAAGTTGGTGCACTTGAGGAGGTGTCTGAGGAAAGCGCAGCTGGCCAGGAGGATTATGATGACGATTATACGGATACCACATATGTTCCCGGTAGAGGAGATGACCAGGGGGACAGTTCAGAGGAGGAGTCAGAGAGGAGTAGGAGGAGACGACTCCATGATAGAAGCAGAGGGAGCTCGTCCTCAGAAACAGCTGGGGGCAGTGTCCGGCGCCATGTATCACCAGCTATGGCCAACCATCCAACATGCCCTTCAACGTCAGCTGCTGATGCCACCGTAGTGCCATCACCCCAGGGGGGTTCAGCGGTTTGGAAATTTTTTCATGTGTGTGTCTCAGATCGGAGCAAAGCCATCTGTTTTCTCTGCCAGCAAAAATTGAGTCATGGAAAGGACAACTCTCACGTAGGGACAAGTGCCTTACGAAGGCACCTGGAGAGAAGGCACAAACAGCTATGGCAAGAACACCTGAGGAAAATCAGCACCCTTCAAAAGACAAGCCACCCTCCTTCTCCTCTTCCTCCTTCAGGTGCATCGTCTTCATCCACTTTCTCCCTTGCACCTTCACAGCCACCCTCCTCCACACCACCTCTTCCCTTCAGCGGTTCCTTCTCCTCTGCCCACAGCAGTACCCAGCTGTCCGTGAAGGAAGTATTTGAGCGTAAGAAGCAAATGTCTGCCAGTCACCCTCTTGCCAGGCGTCTGACAGCTGGCGTGGCGGAACTATTAGCTCGCCAGCTATTACCATACAAGCTGGTGGAGTCGGAGGCTTTCCGTAAGTTTGTGGCCATTGGTACACCGCAGTGGAAGATACCAGGCTGCAATTATTTTTCACAAAAGGCCATACCCAAACTGTACCGTGCAGTTGAGAGGCAAGTGGTGTCATCTCTAGCACACAGCGTTGGGTCAAGGGTCCACCTGACCACGGATGCCTGGTCTGCCAAGCACGGGCAGGGCCACTACATTACATACACAGCCTATTGGGTCAACCTGGTGACCGATGGCAGCAAGCAGGGAGTACGTGGCTGCACAGCGGACCGACTTGTCACACCTCCACGGCTTGCAGGCAGGCCTCCGGCCACCTCCTCTCCACCTGCTACCACCGCTTCGCTGTCGTCATCCTCCTCCTCCTCGGCTGGTGCCGCGATCTCCTCTCCAGCTACACAGCCCCAGCACCCCAGGGCCTATGCTGCATGCCAGGTACGATGGTGTCACGCAGTGTTAGACATGTCTTGCCTGAAAGCTGAGAGTCACACTGGAGCAGCTCTCCTGGCTGCTCTTAACAAACAGGTGGAGCAATGGCTGACCCCGCACAAGCTTGAGATCGGCAACGTGGTGTGTGACAACAGCAGCAATCTCATTGCTGCGTTGAATTTGGGAAAGCTGACACACACACCCTGCATGGCACATGTGCTGAATCTGGTCGTGCAAAGATTTGTGTCTAAGTACCCATGCTTAGAGGATGTCCTGAAGCAGGCCAGGAAGTTGTGTGGGCATTTCAGGTGCTCTTACAAGGCCATGGCACATTTTGTGGACATTCAGCGTAGAAACAACTTGCCGGTGAGACGCCTGATTTGCGATAGCCCGACTCGCTGGAATTCCACCCTGCTGATGTTCTCTCGCCTGCTAGACCAGGAGAAAGCCGTCACCCAGTACCTGTATCATTACAGTACAAGGACACAATCTGGGAGGATGGGGATGTTGTGGCCCAACAACTGGACACTGATGCGAAATGCATGCAGGGTCATGGAGCCCTTTGAGGAGGTGACCAAACTGGTGAGTCGCGATGAGGGCACCATCAGCGACTTGATCCCCTACGCCTACTTCCTGGAGCGTGCCGTGCGTAGAGTGGTGGATACAGCTGTGGAGGAGCGTGAACGAGAAGAGTTACGGCAGCAGGAGTCATGGGAGCCATTTACACCCGAACCCGATGTTCCCACAACACCTGCGGCAGCACAGAGGGGGGAGGAGGAGGAGGAAGAAGAGGAGTCGTGTGGGGAAGGAGAGGAGTCAGACTCTGATGATGGTGATGATGAGGAAGGTGTTTCTGTGGAGGAGGAAGAGGCGGCGGAAGAAGAACAACCGCGGCAGCCGTCACAGGGGTGTCAAATATCTGATCGATATCTGCTTAAAATGATTACCAACTCAGTAAAGGACCAGCCTTTAAAGCGTCATAACCAAAATTAGACAGAAGTGGGTGCGTGCTCACTATAAACAGAATATATATAGGTTAACAGTTTTACCTCTGAAAGAAATACGCAACACTCAGCTGTTGAATTTTATAAAATTATCTTGTTATTAAAAAATTGATAAAGCTTATATACAGGAATATACATCTCTCCAGTTGTTGTCAATCATTCCAAAAAATACATTTTCATCCAAAAATACATTTTCAAAGTTCCTTTAGTTAAACCAGTCCATTTCAATATAGCAAATATTCTGCTGTAGCTTTTATCCTTCATCGATAATTGTTGTCTCGAGATTGAACAGTGTATGTTACACACAATATAGCTTTATCCTTAAAAGATGATTTATGAAGTTCTATTCTTATATAAAGAACTTAAAGTAGATATATCTTAATCCATCAAAGCTTGTTAATTGCTTCTAAGCTTGCAATTGCGTTTGAATAGTAAAACTTATAGCATAGAAAAAAGTTATCTAAAACTCAAAAAACTGCTGAAGTTTAAAAAGACAAGTCTTTAACTTTTGCATAGACTAATTGTCAAAGAATTCACCAAGAATTATTGCATATTACCTCTCTTGGGTTTCAGAATCACAATGGAAGGCAGTCTCTTGCTAGGCCTCAATCATCTCAGTAGAGTTTCAGGCTTGATGCTATAATGTGCTAGCCTGCTAGGCCTATTTATTGTGATTTTTCCAATATGGCGTCGGGGTAGGGGATTTTACATGAAGTCATGTTCTTTTTATAACATTTACCTCACCCTTTATTTTTAGATAGAGATATCTAGATGCCCCTTATGGTTGTAAGTGGTAGTAGCAGGCACAAGAGATTCCTCCTGTGGTTATAAGTGGTAATGGCCGACACAAGGCTTATGGCCTAACTGTTTTTATACAATCTGAAATAAAGTGTATATTAGTGATCAGCATATTAGATATGTGTGAAAACTATGTGATTAACATCTTGCGTATAAAATAGGCTTAGCTTAAGCAGTGTATATCTTGACCTTAGACGGTTAAATTTACTAACACAACAATACTACATAACGTGAACATTTCTTCAATACTATCTCACTTTTAACCTTGTAGGAATAAACAGCTCACTTCCAATAATAACATTGAAAAGTACACAATCTAATTTTGATTTTGCCCGTACTCACGGATCTTGAAATTCACTCAATTTATCTGCAAACCATTTAACATTTGTATACGATTTGGGCAAGAGGGATGATCAGTTCTCTGCATTAATATGAGATTCTGACACCCCCGGATGCAGAGAGATGATAGAATCTTGCTTGTTTTGGTAGTAGTTAACTCTTAGTATAAAGTCTAATTCCACAGTGGTGCAAATTCTTCTCAGGCAAATCTTTGCTCTTTAAGTGGCACTTTTTTTGTGGCATAGTCAAAGTCTCAGTCCTTGATTAATATCTTCTCCATTAAACACATTTTACTGGTCCAGACAGTCTATAGTCTTTTTCATGACATCCTTGAATTTGAAGTTTTCATCACAGCGGTAGCTTGTGTAGATGTGTAAGAAAGTTCACAGTCACAGTCAGTATGTTCCCATTTAAGGTCAGTTGCAAAACTTTCATAGTAGCAAAGCGTTGACAGCAATTATACTTTTCATGTGGCTCCTAGATTGCTTATTTTTGGAGCATGATGATTATCTTGATATCACAGAGGTTGCTGTGACTGACTTGGATAGTCTCCTTGTACTGTCGGACTAAGATCACCGTCAGTGGAAGGGGTTGAAGGTGTTGATGGACTATGATATCCATTCACTAGTCCTGGTGTATCGGAACCTTCATCATCCGATGATAGAGGATTGATCGGTCCAGATCTCCAAACCTCTTCTGTACAGACAGGTATCTTTGTAGCATTATAAGTGATTGGTGGAACATCAAGTTCATTGAATATCAGATGTAGCTTATTATCAAGTGTCTCCACAGTGTAATCGTTTCCCATTTTAAGACATGTGGTGAAACTTAACTTAAAGTTCAAAATGTATAAACAGGAATTATACCATTGATGTGATGTGATGTGATGTGACTCCGGAATGCTATTAGAGCACAATGCATTCAACATTTTACTGTTAGCTTACAACAGGTTAATTAGTTAGTTGGTTAGTATTATGTATTAATACAGTTAATTACACCTTTCTTATACCACAAAGTTTCTTTCACAAATGGTATGTAGCAGAACAAAGTGTGTGTAGTTTACCAGCAGGATCCCATGTTGTGATGTCATCTTACATTTGATGTAGATATCATATTGAGAGCTTAGACATTGAAAAGTTCTTGGAAATGCAATTTGCAATGTATCCAGTTGTAGTAAGCCGTTTTCAAATATGTTCTTCATGAACCACATTTACTAACTTCATATTGTTGAAGGTGCTTCTCCACTTCATGTTTCATCTTTCCAGTATTATGGAGTAACTCTTTCTCCTGAATTGATCAGTATCTTTACCACAGATTTTAAAGTCTTTTGTCACTTATTATGTAGACTGTGAGCATCTTTGTATGTGAATTTTGGTATGTTATATGGATGTTTTTCTTCCAATGATGAAAATAATGGGATAGTTTAGTATCAATTAGTTTGATAAAAACAGAGTCACCTTTCATGAACTATTTCTTCAACTAGCTAGCAAAGCTGTCTCTTTCTGATACGTCTGCTAGAACATTTATCTGAATGTCTCTCATAATATTCAACTTCTTCTTGACTTAAATGGCACTCTTCTCCATTCTTATTCTGGGGTATTAGAGGTAGTGGTCATCTTATTGATGCAGCAGAAAAACAAACGAATGCCTATGTATATGGCGATTCCAACGATGATAATACAAAGAATTGTATTTAGCATGTTTCCAATCCATCCGGAAAACCAGTTAACTGGGTTGAGAAACTCCAATGATACTATTTCTGAATTTCTCTTTCTGAAGGCGGCTTTCACTTCTTCCATATGTTTCAAGTGGCCTTCTATTATTTCACTGTAGTTTTGATGTATGAAGTTACAACAAGCAGCTCCTACAATTGCACATGTCCCTACTTGTGCTGCAGTTAAAAAGTCTAACACTAGAGTATGTTGAGCCAACATTTTAGTATGCCATTTTAACTCTTCGTTCACTATTCCAATAGTCTGAAATATTTCATCTGTAACATTATCAAATAGTCCAGCAAGCAATTCTATATTTTGCGAGTTTATTAAAGTTAGTCCTCCTGTTCCGATCAGTCCATTAAACACACCAACTTTTGCATACCATGGTACTTGAAGGAGTCTTCCTTTCTTAGTTCCATCAGCACTTCTCTTGTACATATGATGATTGGAAATTTGCTCAATGCTTATCTGGTCTTTTTCGACAAACCAAGTGGCGGGTGCTATTTTAATGATTGTACACCTTCCTTTTCCACCTATAGGTAATAACTAGTACGCTGTATTTCCACAAGCCCAAAACCAGTTATATGGCAGTTTGATTTGTCCCAAGATGCTTCCTTGAAATGCATAAGTGAACAGTGGTTCTCTCCAAGTTTTATTTGCAAAGAGATTTTCATATTGTTTTCCTTTTTCAGTCAACTTGTAAGTTAGTCCTTTTTCCCAGTTACAGTGTAGGTTTATGATTGTTCCTTTTGGAGTATATCCCAAATGATGTAGGGAATCAGTAGAAATATTTTTGCAATTTTTAGGGTTCAAGCATATGTATGACTGTCCTTTGTTTAATTGAACAGGATTTTCTCTTTCAATTGTCCACCAGGGTGCATACATCCAGGTTGTCAGTTGTAGTCCATGTATGGCGTAATTGAATTTTTCAGTAGTAAATGTCCCATAACTTGCATGTGTAGTATTTACCAATTCTTCTAGTGGTACTGGAATTGCTAGGTAAGGCATGATTTTTGCGGATAGTGGAGTATGTGAACAGATCCAACAGTCGCTCTTGTTCAAGCGCTGAGCATATTGTTGATGCATCATGATCAATTTATTTTTAAGTTTTCCTTGTAGATTATGCCGTTCCGCTTCAGTATGCAATAGTAGCAGCAGACACAACAAACACCATATTAGTGGCATCTTTATGGATTGTAGAGTAGGTTGTCAGTTTCAGCACCTTAAAAATATAAAAAAGTAAAGAGAGGCAAAACATATATAATATGCAATATTCTTGGTGACCTTCAGCATAAAATAACTACCTTCTCACATGTGATTCTGAAACAAAAATATGTTATTTTGATGTTACTAGGTGCAAGTTGTATTTTTACTTGTTTGGTCAAGTTATAGCAGAAGGTTCAATCTTTCCTTGCTGGTGTCTTTTTAAGCTTTATCGTAGTTCATCTGTAAAAATCAAAATATTATTTTCTTTTCCTTCTGTAGAAAAAATTACATGTTTTAAATAGTGCCTCAAAAATAGCATATCACTTATGTCTTCATATGTGTGTTCATATGTCATAGCTTTTCTTAGCTTGACTTCTATCTTGTTGCTTGTAAGGTATATTATCAGAAAAAAATAATGTCCTTTTATCTTCATTACACACTTTATAAGTAGATTATCTGAACTCAATTTTTTCCAGTGCTTCAGTGTACTTCACTTTTTCTCCTTTGATTATCTTGAGATAGATCATTGCCCATTTAGGCTTCACTTTTCACACTAGGCCTCTGCTGCTTTTCACACAGAGCATATGTTGTAGTGCAGATGTCTGCAGAACTAGCTTGGTTGCTGTATGTCAGTATTCTAACAGTCATCTTCCTGTTTCAACTGTAGTAATCTCTCTTCTGTCTCTTGGTATCTGCTTCTTTAGCTAGAGCATGTCCTTGTATCATCGCACAGGTAGAAAGTTCCCTGTCTTCATAGACTTCTTTATGTATGTAATCAAAAATAAAAACATTCATCTATGTTTCAGTCATCTTTTCAAGATATTATGTAGGCTATCGTCTTTCATCACAGGATAATCTTCTTCACGATCTTAATGTAGTGTCTCCATCTCCATATTTTCAAATCTCCATCTCAAATCTTCTCATCATCTTCTAATTTGACTGCTTTTATCTGTAAAGTCAATCACCATCTTCTTCTTCTAATATCTTCAGTTTGTTCACTCACCTGATAATTTACTTTATCTTAATGCCCTTCCTCTTCTTTCTATGTTCGGTTCTTGTCTCCCAAGTGGCCTACTCCTCTTAGTGCTTTCTTGATCTGTTGTCAGCCAGTTTTTTAAACCAGTGGTCAGAGTTTTGAAAGAAGTAGAAAGTCCTCAGTCCTCAAACTTCTTTTGGTCACTCCACCCAATTGTATTGATGTTCAGCTGTTTCAGATCAGATCTTCTAGCTTAGCCTGTTTCAGTGGCTTGTCTTCATGTTGACATCTTGCTCAGTCTTCTTGCATGTAGCTGTCTTCGCTTGTCTTAGCAAGTTTCTTCAGGCCTACATGGGATGCTTGTTTGAAGTCTTGGTGGGCCAGATAAAATAAATTATCCTATGATACTTCTAAATCCTGGTAGCAACCTTTTCCATTCTTCAAAAATGACAGTCTCTTTACTGATGTGTAGGATGCCTTAATGCGTCTCTGTACAATTCTAGCCTCAAAATATATAGAATTCCCCCCTTTGAGGGTAGAAACTACATAAAATAAAAAAATCTCCTTTTTATACTTTAATCTCTGTGTGTGATACCTAACTATCACTGCTCTATATCTGAGTCTTCGTGAGTGGTTGTACAAAACTTTGGCTTTTTTTTTTTTTTTTTCCTTCCAGCTTTCAGCTGAAAAAATATCTTGTCTCTCCTTCGAGCTGTGAATTAGTGAGAGATTTTGTTTTGTCTTCGTACAGTTCTGATAATGCGCCCTCTAACACAGTAGAAGACACAGTGAAGAATGAATAACAATTCAGTTATGAAGTCCGTTTCCTTCAGTCTTGTAAAGAGTCATTGCACTATATGTTGGCTTGTTTGTTATAAAGTACTGTATTTCTCATAAAAATATCTTATAAAAGAAAACCAAGCAAAACTTGTTTCTCCTCTTCTTATTGAGGGATACGGCATGTTACTTTGCTAGAATCATCTGTTGCGCACAATTTTCCTTTCAGTGTCGCTATGTTCAACTGTGAACTATAAACATTGTCCGTATTTCTCTAATATTTTCTCTGTATTCTGAGATATCAACAGCATGTTGTATTTGAAAGAAAGCTGCTAGATTCATCCTGCTTGAATCTCTCGTCAGAGATATATAGGGATGTGTATGTAGCTCTTTTCTTCTCAGATAAAAATAACTTCCACCCGTTATTTATTAAAGTATTTTATAGACCATAGCATGAGTGTGCTTGTAAAAAAATCTCCTCTCTGAGATTAAAAAAGCATAAGAATTCTTCCTTCTTTGCTTAAAATTATGGTTGCAGTTTACATTTCTGACCATATATATATATATATATATATATATAAAAAAAAGTTTGCTAGCTTATTTCCCGGGTAAAATTCACAATGATCTATGCTTCCATCACATGAATGTATCTAATTCCAGCGTAACTGTTAACACATCTGGGGTGCCATCTGTCAAATATCTGATCGATATCTGCTTAAAATGATTACCAACTCAGTAAAGGACCAGCCTTTAAAGCGTCATAACCAAAATTAGACAGAAGTGGGTGCGTGCTCACTATAAACAGAATATTTATAGGTTAACAGTTTTACCTCTGAAAGAAATACGCAACACTCAGCTGTTGAATTTTATAAAATTATCTTGTTATTAAAAAATTGATAAAGCTTATATACAGGAATATACATCTCTCCAGTTGTTGTCAATCATTCCAAAAAATACATTTTCATCCAAAAATACATTTTCAAAGTTCCTTTAGTTAAACCAGTCCATTTCAATATAGCAAATATTCTGCTGTAGCTTTTATCCTTCATCAATAATTGTTGTCTCGAGATTGAACAGTGTATGTTACACACAATATAGCTTTATCCTTAAAAGATGATTTATGAAGTTCTATTCTTATATAAAGAACTTAAAGTAGATATATCTTAATCCATCAAAGCTTGTTAATTGCTTCTAAGCTTGCAATTGCGTTTGAATAGTAAAACTTATAGCATAGAAAAAAGTTATCTAAAACTCAAAAAACTGCTGAAGTTTAAAAAGACAAGTCTTTAACTTTTGCATAGACTAATTGTCAAAGAATTCACCAAGAATTATTGCATATTACCTCTCTTGGGTTTCAGAATCACAATGGAAGGCAGTCTCTTGCTAGGCCTCAATCATCTCAGTAGAGTTTCAGGCTTGATGCTATAATGTGCTAGCCTGCTAGGCCTATTTATTGTGATTTTTCCAATATGGCGTCGGGGTAGGGGATTTTACATGAAGTCATGTTCTTTTTATAACATTTACCTCACCCTTTATTTTTAGATAGAGATATCTAGATGCCCCTTATGGTTGTAAGTGGTAGTAGCAGGCACAAGAGATTCCTCCTGTGGTTATAAGTGGTAATGGCCGACACAAGGCTTATGGCCTAACTGTTTTTATACAATCTGAAATAAAGTGTATATTAGTGATCAGCATATTAGATATGTGTGAAAACTATGTGATTAACATCTTGCGTATAAAATAGGCTTAGCTTAAGCAGTGTATATCTTGACCTTAGACGGTTAAATTTACTAACACAACAATACTACATAACGTGAACATTTCTTCAATACTATCTCACTTTTAACCTTGTAGGAATAAACAGCTCACTTCCAATAATAACATTGAAAAGTACACAATCTAATTTTGATTTTGCCCGTACTCACGGATCTTGAAATTCACTCAATTTATCTGCAAACCATTTAACATTTGTATACGATTTGGGCAAGAGGGATGATCAGTTCTCTGCATTAATATGAGATTCTGACAGGGGGCTTCTGCTGCTCCACGTTCCCGTGGTATTGTTCGTGGCTGGGGGGAGGAAGAGGAGTTGCATCCCGTCACTGAGAAAGAGCAAGAGGAGATGGAGTACGTCTGCATCCAGCTTTGTGCAGATGTCCTCTTTCATGTTGCCCAGCCTGTTGAGGGACCCCCGTATCAAAAAACTCAAGACGAATGACCTGTACTGGGTGGCCACGCTACTAGACCCTCGGTACAGGCACAAAGTAGCGGACCTGTTACCAACTCAACACAAGGCGGAAAGGATGCAGCACTTGCAGAAAAAGCTGTCGATGATGCTTTACAATGCGTTTAAGGGTGATGTGGCTGCACAACGCAATCAAGGTACCACTGGCAGTAACCCGCCTCCTCCCAAGTCCACGCAGGCAAGGACAGGATGCTCCAGCGATCTCAGGGTGATGTTGGACATGCGGACGTTCTTTAGTCCAACTCCTCGCCATAGTCCTTCCGGATCCACCCTCCACCAACGCCTGGACCGGCAGGTAGCCGGCTACCTGGCCTTGAGTGTGGATGTAGACTCTGCGAAAAGCGACGATGAACCCTTGGACTACTGGTTGCGCAGGCTTGACCTGTGGCCAGAGTTGTCCCAATTTGCCATACAACTTCTCTCTTGCCCAGCCGCAAGCGTCCTGTCAGAAAGGACCTTCAGTGCAGCTGGAGGCATAGTTATTGAGAAGAGAAGTCGCCTAAGTCACGACAGTGTTCAGTACCTGACCTTTATCAAAATGAATGAGGAATGAATCACGGAGGGCTACTGCACGACCGAAGACTAAGTCAGTCCCACACACAGCATCTCTGCCTGCAGGCCGCTTGACTGCCTTCTCCGCCACTACCAACAGGGTCCAGGACTCTAGGCGGATTCCTGAATTTTTAAGGCCGCTGCAGCGGCCGCTACACTAATTTTTCTGGTGCGTGTACATGTGCCCATCCCCCTTCATGATCATTACCTTGCCGCGGTGAAGGGGCTTGCGCATCACAATGAAGCAATGACCGCCGGCTATTTGAGTGTCTCGGGTGGGGGTGGCACACAAAAGATAATAAGGTCGTTGCTTCATTGTGGTCAGACCAAATTTGATCAGCTGGACAGTCACTGTTCTGTCATTCAGCTACATCAGCCGGGTGAGCATATGGGCTGAAAAGCCACCATCACCTGCACTCTCGTCATGGTGCGCACCAGTCCAGCACGGCCGTCACTACACAAACGGCTGTTTGCAGTCACTGCATACCTTTCACTGCATCTGTGACTGCACGTTATACCTGGCAGTCAGTGCATAACTTGCACTTGAATGGATACACTTTTAAACAATTTAAAAATACAACCATCTAAACTTTCAAACAATTTAATAATACAACCATCTATCATTTTCAAAAAATTTAAAAAAAGGGCAAAAAAACTTGCCCTCCGTAAAACATTATTGGCAAATGCTTTCGACTTGGTTTGTCTTCCGCTGGCTCAAGGGTCCATCTGACCACAGATGCCTGGTCTGCAAAGCACGGTCAGGGCAGCTACAGCATGGGTCTCAGCAGGCTCCCACTTCGGGCCGGAATCCAACCTTCATTCCCCACGGTGACAATGGCAGACTTGCCCTCCATAACGGATTCCCGTTAAAGGATTTAAAGTTAATTCATTTCAAATACACAGCAGGGCCTTGAAAGTCCGCCTCCTGTATTGTTATTTTTGGTCACTACCTCGGGGCGGGCGTGCATGCCTGCCTGCTGCCCTCCTTGGATGTGAAGTGGTTGCCGTTTCTCAGGCTCCACACCGGATTCCATCCCTCATTCCCCGGCCATTACCCGGGGTCACAAATGGCAGACTTGCCCGCCTCCATATGATTCTCGTGAAAGGAATGTGGTGTCATCTTTGCCCGCCATAACTGGTTCTCGTTAAAAGATTTAAAGTACATTCATTTCAAATACACACCAGGGCCTCGAAAGTCCTCCTCCTGTATTGTTATTTTTGGTCACTACCTCGGGGCGGGCGGGCGTGCATGCCTGCCCGCTGCCCTCCTTGGATGTGTAGTGGTAGCCGTTGCTCAGGCTCCACACCGGAATCAAACCCCTCATTCCCCGGCCATTACCCGGGGTCACAATGGCAGACTTGCCTGCCTCCACAGGATTCTCATTGTAGCGGTACTGAACAAGTACACAGCAAGTAGAAAATGTAATTTAAAAACAAAACGTAAGCTTTTTAACAATGCCATGGAAAGTTGAGAAGGAAGTCACACATTACCTGACATCACTGAGTGAGGAAGAGCAATCTCGCCATGCTGCGCAGTAGTCCAGCATGGCCGTCACTACACAAACAGCTGTTTGCGGTGCATTACACAGTGAGTTTGGTGTGTCAGTGTGAAGCAGTACTCTAATTACACTCCCTGATTGATGTATACACATGCAAGATGTTTGAAAGCACGTTAGGCCTGCAATTTAGCATTCAATATGATTTCTGCCCTTAAAAAGTTTCCCCGGGACTTTTGGCATGTATCCCACTCCGCCATGCCCTCCTACAGGTGTTAGACCCATTGAAACATCTTTTCCATCACTTTTGTGGCCAGCATAATTTTTTCTATTTTTCAAAGTTCGCCTCCTCATTGAAGTCTATTGCGGTTCGCGAACTTTTCCGCGAACCGAACCTTCCGCGGAAGTTCGCGAACCCGGTTTGCGAACCAAAAATCTGAGGTTCGCGACATCTCTACTTATTACCTGCTATCAACTATCATTGATAATAGCAAGTTGTCATTATGATTTAGGACCCTTAGAGTTAGTTGAGGTTTTGAGGTAATTGAGGTTTTGTGTTACAGACACACCCTTTTCTCCTACAGTACCAACACTTAACATTTGTATATTTCTATACCTGATGACATTCAAGAATTTCACATGACAGAAACACGTAGAAATGACCTGATGAGGGACCGGGGGTTTTATTCCTTTCACGGCATAGTAAATCCTCAGAGGGATTGGTACAAGAGGGGCAAAACTAAAGCTGAACTCTGGTGTAGACTCTTCCTGGTCAAACTTCTTTCGTTTCCACCGGCTGACCGGATGGGTTAAAACTGTTGATATTTATTCTGTGTATCATAGCTTTGATTTTACCTATTTACCTGGGATATAGACTGCTCATGGGCTGTATTCAGAAGTATACCATGCCCACGCCTATAAATGTTTATGTTTAATATAACAGGTCCCTGTTGTCCATGCGGAAGGTCTGTAGCCCTTAGCAGGTCTACAAAGAGGGGAAGTGAAGGAATACATGCATAGCATCCTCCATTTTGTATCTTTCTATATCAAAACACATATATAAGAAACTATGATATCTGCTTTATTAGCTGAAACTGTTAGTTAAGGTAATTGGAACTTATGTTCCTTTTGCTAATCAGCTACACCGTTCCTATAGAAACTGAAAGAAGCTTAGCAGTAACAACTGCAGGAAGCTGCTAAACCGCAGGTGAGCTACTTCCTGTAATGCTGAATCTTTGACATCTTTGTGTCAGTAATGTGGAAAGAAAGAACATAAGTGTTGCTATATTCATATAATCCTACTATTAGGATATTATGCTCGGCTCAGGGACTGTAAGCACACTGAGGCTTAGCAGAAGGTGCTTCATAGGCCTAAGGACACCATATTGTCCAGTCTAAGTTAATCATATATACTTTGTATCTCCATATGAGTATATTGTATCTCCATATTAAATGTCGCTGCACAGATATATTCTTTTGAAGCCTAAACCACAAGCTTATATCCGTTGTCACACCTATGATACATTTCCCCTAATGGCCCCCCGCATGTTCTGGGCGCACAGCCAAACAGCTTCACACTTGTTGACGGGTTCTGATATTTCCTGCAACAAAAGGTTTAGATATTTTTTATAAGTTTAAATGTTTCCCTATAAGATGTATGATGCATAATGACTGCGCATGTGCCTTTTGTGGTTAAATTCTATTTAAGTTGAGAATTCATTAAACACGTCATTCTGTTCACTTATACCCAGGGATGGTCGTAGTCAGCCAACTTCGCTACGCTGGAAATACGCGTAGTTTTACGCAATTACGCTTCGCCAAACTACGGCTTCCAAAACAAATATTCGCTTCGTATGCATTTCGTAGAATATGCGTTAAAATACGCAATTACGCGTAGTGCGAAGCGTAGTGTATGCGGATACTTATGCCCGTATGCAGAAAATTGTACGCATTAATTTCTTTAGAAATGCATATACTGGGAACCCTTCTATGCGTACATTCCCCTTTCCAATGCGTAAATTTGTATGCATACAATCGCATGCGGAAAATTAGACGCGAGTAACGCATTCGTAGTTCACTACGCAATACACATGTTAACTACGCATAGTGGGCGTAAGCTACGCGTAGCGGTACTTCGCTACGCGTAAATTCGTAAGCGCAGGTTTGAAACTTCGTAAGCGCAGGTTTGCTGACCAAATTGTCTGACTAATACATTTTTTAAGTTATTTTATAATTGTTTTAAGATAAGTTAAGCTTACAACGTTTTGCCATTAAAAACGAAACCAACAATGCATTTACCTCAATGCTCATGAATGTATTATTTCAATTGCATTTACAACGGTTCTAAAAGAAGATTTCAAGATATTTTTGGATTCAATACACTGCTTTAAGCCTTTAAAATCAATGGATGCTTAAAGTATTGCACCCTACTTTGATTTTCCAAGCACTATTTAGTCATCTGTAACATGTAAAGTTGTATACAAACTTCTGGGGAGAATTCCAGGCCAGAATACAACATGCTAAAATGGAAAATTAAAGGGACTCCAAGCAGTGCAGAAACTATGGGAAGATGCATAGCATTTTAAATCTCTCTTTCTCCTCTTTCCAATGATATATAAACCGCCGCCCTACGCCTTTTAGTTTTCGGTATTTTCGTAATTGAAATTGCAGTGGCCGCGATTTCGATCGCGAAAAGAGAGAAAAATAAAAGGTGTAGGACGACGATTTAGGTGTCGTCAGAAAGAGGAGAAAGAGAGCTTTAAAATGATAGCCATCTTGGTGGCTGGGTTAAGGGTGCTGCCTCTGACACAGGAAACCTGGGTTCAAATCTCGGCTCTGCCTGTTCAGTAAGCCAGCACCTATTCAGTAGGAGACATTGGGCAAGACTCCCTAACACTGCTACTGCCTATAGAGTGTGTTCTAGTGCAGCTCTGGCGCTTTGAGTCCGCCAGGAGAAAAGCGCGATATAAATGTTGTTTTTTTTTTTGTTTTTTTTTTTAATCTTTCCATAGTTACATTGTATTACACAGGGCGACTTTTTCTCAAAGTTGGCAGCTGCATTCAGCAGTATGGAGCTGCTAACTTTACGAAAAAGTCGCCCTGTGTAATGCAATGTTACTATGGAAAGATGTATATCATTTTAAAGCTCTCTTTCTCCTCTTTCTGACAACACCTAAATCGTCACCCTACGCCTTATAGTTTTCTCGCAATTTCAATCGTGAAAATAGCGAAAACTAAAAGGCGTAGGGCGGCGGTTTATATATCATTGGAAAGAGGAGAAAGAGAGCTTTAAAATGATATGCATCTTTCCATAGTTTCTGCACTGCTCGGAGTCCATTTAACAAATATGCTGCCATAAACAAATTCCATACAAGTACAAAGATAGAAAAATATATGTTGATTGATCAAAATTATAACATTATAATGTGAGTATGGTTGAAGGCCTAGGAAATTTTAAAGCGTAGACTATTGACAAACAGTGAAAAAATATTGCATGTATTTCAACAGTATGGCTTGTTAAAGGTTGTGGAAAATGGCATACTAGAAAAAAATGTAAATTTTTCTCAGACCTTCTATCACTATCATTTCAATGTTAAAATTCAAAGAGGTTTAATGGAAAATTGTATTACATAACTCTACAATCATTACTGCCAATGTTTCTTAAGATCATCAGTAATTATTACAACCAAATACACAATAGCAATGTGTCAAAGGTGAAATACCTTTACTAAACATATTAAAAACCCTCAATGTTTCAATGTGCCATAGATAGAATGTGTAATAACGCAACTAAAGTTTTCACCACTGATGGTGCTGGCTGTTCACACTTATCCATATTTCCATGTGCCAAATGTGTAATTTGTGATAAGAAAAGTAATGTTTTCAACTCTCGTGGTGCAGGCTTTTCACAGATATAATTGCTGATATAACTACAAATGCATAAACCGCACACCTAAAGAGTTGCACAAAGCTGAAACAGTTTTAAAAAGCTATATCGGGGATAAGCATCCACATTCATTGCTATGAAAGTTCCAGTTGCTGATAAGTAATGTTTGCAACCGTCATATAACAGAACACACAATAAAAAGTAAGATCCATCAATATTTAGGAGTGCCATAGGTACAAAGTGTCAATACTAATGTTTTAAACACTCATGGTGCAGACTTTGCACAGATATAACAGTTGTTAAAAATACTAATGCTTAAAACGCACACACCCAATGGTTTTCTAAAAGCTAAAGGCGGTTTTACAAGGGAAAATCGGTATACACATTAAAAAAAACATTATTACGACATTTGCAGTTGATAATCAATACTGTTTGAAACCGTTATATCATGCTGTGTTTCAATACATTGGGCTTGATTCACTAACCGGCACTAAGCCGGTTACATAGTTACATAGTTACTTTGGTTGAAAAAAGACATACGTCCATCGAGTCCAACCAGTATAAAGTACAACACCAGCCTGCTCCCTCACATATCCCTGTTGATCCAGAGGAAGGCGAAAAAACCCTTACAAGGCATGGTCCAATTAGCCCCTAAAGGGAAAAATTCCTTCCCGACTCCAGATGGCAATCAGATAAAATCCCTAGATCAACATCATTAGGCATTACCTAGTAATTGTAGCCATCGATGTCTTTCAATGCAAGGAAAGCATCTAAGCCCCCTTTAAATGCAGGTATAGAGTTTGCCATAACGACTTCCTGTGGCAATGCATTCCACATCTTAATCACTCTTACTGTAAAGAACCCTTTCCTAAATAAATGGCTAAAACGTTTTTCCTCCATGCGCAGATCATGTCCTCTAGTCCTTTGAGAAGGCCTAGGGACATAAAGCTCATCCGCCAAGCTATTATATTGCCCTCTGATGTATTTATACATGTTAATTACAGTAGATCCCCTCTAAGGCCTCTTTTTTCTAAACTAAATAAACCCAGTTTATCTAACCTTTCTTGATAAGTGAGACCTTCCATCCCACGTATCAATTTTGTTGCTCGTCTCTGCACCTGCTCTAAAACTGCAATATCTTTTTTGTAATGTGGTGCCCAGAACTGAATTCCATATTCCAGATGCGGCCTTACTAGAGAGTTAAACAGGGGCAATATTATGCTAGCATCTCGAGTTTTTATTTCCCTTTTAATGCATCCCAAAATTTTGTTAGCTTTAGCTGCAGCTGCTTGGCATTAAGTGCGTTTATTTAACTTGTTGTCGATGAGTACTCCTAAGTCCTTCTCCAAGTTTGATGTCCCCAACTGTATCCCATTTATTTTGTATGGTGCTAGACCATTAGTACGTCCAAAATGCAAGACTTTACATTTGTCAACATTGAATTTCATCTGCCATGTATGTGCCCATATAGCCATCCTATCCAGATCCTGTTGCAATATGACACTATCTTCCTGAGAGTTGATGATTCTGCACAATTTTGTATCATCTGCAAAAATAGCGACATTGCTCACTACTGCATCTACTAGGTCATTAATAAATAAATTTAAGAGCACTGGACCCAGAACAGACCCCTGTGGGACCCCACTGCTAACAGTCTCCCATTTTGAGTACGATCCATTGACCACAACTCTTTGTTTTCTGTCCATTAGCCAGTTCCCTATCCATGCACACAGACTCTTCCCCAGTCCTTGCATCCTCAACTTTTGCACCAGACTTTTGTGGGGAACAGTGTCGAAGGCCTTTGCAAAGTCCAAGTATATCACATCTACAGCATTCCCAATATCCATATTAGCATTCACTACCTCATAAAAGCTGAGCATGTTAGTAAAACAGGACCTGTCTTTAGTAAACCCATGTTGATGCTGAGAAATAAGATTATTTTCCAGTATGAAGTCATGTATAGTATCTCTTAGTAGACCCTCAAATAGTTTGCATACAACTGATGTTAAGCTTACAGGTCTATAATTTCCAGGATCTGATTTTTTTTGCCTTTCTTAAATGATGGGAAAACGTCGGCTGTACGCCAATCTACTGGGACTCTGCCAGTTGAAAGAGAGTCACAAAAGATAAGATAAAGGGGTTTATCTATAACTGAACTTAATTCCCTTAGGACCCGAGGATGCATGCCATCCGGGCCAGGTGCCTTGTCTATTTTTAATTTATTTAGTCTTGCCTTCACTTCTTCCTGCGTTAAGTATTTAATATTACAGTTAGAAGATTGAGACTCTTCCGTCTCTGTAATTTGCAACGGTGCTGTTTCTTTTGTGAAGACAGAAGCAAAGAAAGCATTTAATAACTCTGCCTTACCTTGGTCATCCACCATTGAGTTCCCACCACCCTCATCCTTTAGGAGTCCTATACAGTCAACCTCTATTTTTTTAGAGTTAATGTACTTGTAAAACTTTTTTGGGTTAGATTTGATATCCCAAGCAATTTGTTTTTCAGCTTCAATCTTTGCCTGCCTAATTTCTTTTTTACAATTGTTATTGCACTCCTTATAATTGCTGAATGCAGCCTCGGTCCCCTCCTGTTTTAAGACCTTATAGGCATTCTTTTTCCTCTTTAATTTATCTTTAACCTTTCTATTCATCCATAGAGGCCTTTTTTTATTCCTAGATATTTTGTTTCCATATGGGATATACATACTACAATATTGATTGAGTATAAGTTTAAAAGCTTGCCATTTCCCATCAGTGTCTTCCCCTTGTAGTACATTATCCCAGTTCACCAAACTTAGTGCCTGCCTAATTTGATTGTACTTTGCTTTTCTAAAATTCATAGTTTTAGTGGTCCCGCTGTCCCGTGGCCTATCAGTCACCAGATCAAATGTTATCATGTTGTGATCACTATTTCCCAAATGTTCTTGAACCTGCACATTTGATACATTATCTGGTCTATTAGAAATGATCAGATCCAGTAACACATTCCCACTAGTTGGTTCCATTACCATTTGAGTCAAGTAATTGTCCTGTAGTGCTGCCAGAAACCTGCTGCTTTTACCAGAATGGGTAGCCTCAATACCCCAGTCAATGTCTGGAAAGTTAAAGTCGCCCATAACTATGACCTCATTTTTACTTGCAGCTTTTTCAATCTGCTGTAGTAATCGCAGTTCTGCAGCTTCATTAATATGAGGTGGTCTGTAGCATACCCCAATAAGCAATTGCCAACTTTTATTTCCACCATGAAAATTTACCCAAACGGACTCCACATCTTCGCAATCTTCCTCCATCTCATCGTTGAGGACAGCTGTAAAAGAATTCTTAACAAAGAGACAAACCCCTCCACCTTTTTCCCCTGTTCTATCCTTCCTAAACACATTGTATCCTTTTAAATTAGCTATCCAGTCATGGCTTTCATCCATCCATGTCTCGTTTATTCCCACAATGTCATAGCCTTTGTCATTCAGAATGAACTCTAGTTCGTCTATTTTATTTGCAAGGCTCCGAGCATTGGTTACCATGCACTTTATATTTTTACCACCACATTTACCAATTTTGTTTACATGAAATGGGCTACTTCAATTTTTCCAACCTCTTTAATCTTTACACAGTCCCCACCCCCCTCTCCACCCCCCATAATGTTAGGTTCCCACTGTCTTTTTACCTCATCTTGTTTACGTATTGAGACTTTATCCTCCCTCCTCCCCCCAGATCCTAGTTTAAAATCTCCTCCAATCGTTTAGCCATCTTTTCCCCAATGCAACTGCACCCTCCCCATTAAGGTGCAGCCCATCCCTGCTGTAGAACCTGTAGCCGACTGCAAAGTCTGCCCAGTTCTCCAGGAACCCAAACCCTTCCTTCCTACACCAATTTCTCAGCCACTTATTTAACTACCTAAGCGCCCTCTGTCTCTCAGATGTAGCACGTGGCACTGGCAGTATTTCAGAAAACACCACCTTGGAGGTCCTTGCTTTAAGTTTATCTCCAAGTACCTGAAAATTATTTTTGAGGACCTTCCATTTCCCACTAACTTTGTCATTGGTGCCAATGTGTACCATGACAGCCGGGTCTTCCCCAGCCCCACCCAGTAATCTGTCAATTCTTTCCGCTACATGCCAAACCCGAGCACCCGGGAGGCAACAGACTGTACGGCATTCACGGTTTCTTCGACAGATTACCCTATCTGTGCGCCTAATAATTGAATCCCCTACCACCAGTACCTGTCTAGCCTTAGCTGCACTCCTATTCCCTTTCTCTTTGCAGCAGTCTGCCCCTTGGTTGCTAAGGAGCACATCCTGCTGCAGCATTGCTACTCCAGAATCCTCCTCCCCAAAATTACGCAAACAAGCATACTTATTAGAGAGGGACAACTCGGGACTAGCCTCCCTGACACTTTTTCCCCTACCCCTTCTAACTGTGACCCAACTAGCGGCTGCCTCTGCTTCTTGGTCCGGCTGTACTCCACCCACCTCATCTTCAACGGTTCCATCCAGTGTCTGGATCGTGACATCCAAGCTCTTCTCAAATGCCTAATTTGATTGAACTTTGCTTTTCTAAAATTCATAGTTTTAGTGGTCCCGCTGCCCCGTGACCCATCAGTCACCAGATCAAACGTTATCATGTTGTGATCACTATTTCCTAAATGTTCTTGAACCTGCACATTTGATACATTATCTGGTCTATTCGAAATGATCAGATCCAGTAACACATTCCCACTAGTTGGTTCCATTACCATTTGAGTCAAGTAATTGTCATGTAGTGCTGCCAGAAACCTGCTGCTTTTACCAGAATGGGTAGCCTCAATACCCCAGTCAATGTCTGGAAAGTTGAAGTCGCCCATAACTATGACCTCATTTTTACTTGCAGCTTTTTCAATCTGCTGTAGTAATCACAGTTCTGCAGCTTCATTAATATGAGGTGGTCTGTAGCATACCCCAATAAGCAATTGGCAACTTTTATTTCCACCATGAAAATTTACCCAAACGGACTCCACATCTTCGCAATCTTCCTCCATCTCATCGTTGAGGACAGCTGTAAAAGAATTCTTAACAAAGAGACAAACCCCTCCACCTTTTTTCCCTGTTCTATCCCTCCTAAACACATTGTATTCTTTTAAATTAGCTATCCAGTCATTGCTTTCATCCATCCATGTCTCGGTTATTCCCACAATGTCATAGCCTTTGTCATTCAGAATGAGCTCTAGTTCGTCTATTTTATTTTCAAGGCCCCGAGCATTGGTTACCATGCACTTTATATTTTTACCACCACATTTACCAATTTCGTTTACATGAAATGGGCTACTTGAAGTTTTACCAACCTCCTTAATCTTTATACTGTCCCCACCCCCCTCTCCACCTCCCATAATGTTAGGCTCCCACTGTCTTTTTACCTTATCTTGTCTACATATTGAGACTTTATCCTCCCGCTTCCCCTCAGATTGTAAGATTTGTTGTAGCAGTTGGAGCTGGACCCAGTTCCCATCCGCTAACAGGTGATGGGCACGAAGTTGGGGACCCCCCCTCCATTTAGGATAACTTATAGGGTGGAGTCCTGGTGGGAAGGCTGTATTTCCAAAGATGGGAAGGAGTGGCGTGGGCCAGGGAGACAGGAGTGGCAAGTGCCTGTATCTTGCAAATAGTTTAATGGTGTGATTAACCAGCGCTGCAGCGGGGTCTTTCAGATGGGAAATTTGGGCTGACCAGGGGATGTCAGCAAGACGACCAGACAGTAATTCATCCTCCATAGAAACCCAGCGCTTACAGCTGGCGTGCCTATGTCAATCTATGATTCGGGTCAGCACCGCGGCTGCGTAATGCACTTTAGGATTAGGGATGGCCATGCCCCCCGATTCTTTAGGGGCAGTTTGAAGTTGGTACTTTAATCTGGGTTTATGGCCATTCCAGATGTATCTAGAGAAACTTTGGGTTTGTGCCGGCTCCTTCCTATCTTGTGGCAGCACCATTATGTGGGACTCTAACATATTGGGAGAAAAACAGCTCTTTTCAGGAGGGTGCTCAGTAATTGCGTTAAAGGTTTTGAGCAAGTGAGGGCTTAGGAGAGATTGAAATTTTTTATAAAACATAGATGAAAAGCCATCCGGCCCCGGAGCTTTTCCGGTTGGTATTTGAGAGAGGGCTACTTGTAACTCGTCCTCAGAGAATAGTTCCTCTAAATCCTTAGTGTCTTCTTGAGATAGAGTGGGCATTTTTGAGTGTTTTTAGGTAAGCAGCTATTCTAGCCTTTTTATTTACTGCCTGTGGTCCTGTTTTTTAGGAAAGCAAATTTTTGTTTGTCCTGTCATAGAGGAGGGTAAATTATATAAGCCAGCTTAATAGTCCCTAAATACTTTTGCAATATCTTCATATTTATGATGAAGGTTGGAAGATTTATCCTTGATACAAGGTATGTAGTTGCATGTTTGCTGAGCTCTAAGGGCTCTCACCAACATAGCTCCACATTTGTTCCCATACTCATAAATTGTGCGGCGACACCTTTCTGCTGCTATGTGACAATCGGTGTCAGCACATAGAGAGAATCTGATTATTGATGATCTGCAGTATCACCAACAATACAGACGTATACCTGATTATGGATGATCTGCAGAATCACCAATAATACAAGTATGACTAACCTCTGGACATCTAATGAAGTTTAAGTGCTTGGTGCAACTGTAAGGCTATCTCCCGAGGAGCGAGAGACACAGATGGCCTCTGGCAGGTGGCAGGTGGCCTCTGGCTGTGCAGGGACTATCTATTTAAGAGGAGGCGATAGAGATAAGCTTGCAGCCAGTGATTCCCTGATGAACTGGAAATCAGACTGTACTGCAGCCAAGGATTCCCAGGTGGATTTGGAATCAAACTGTACTGCAGCCAGTGGACTCCTATGGGGTAGAGGCCACTGGTTGAACTGCAGGAAGGATTCTGTGAGGAGCAGGAGGTCCTTGCAGCTAACTGACACCTGGTGGATTAGTGTCACGTGTAGTACAGACAGACTGATCACTGGAGGGATGAGTGACAGTCAGAAGGGTCAGACAGGCCAGGTCGGCAACACACGAGCAGATAAGGTACAGAGACAGAAGGCTGATTCGGTAACCGGGTACAGGCAAGGTTGGCAACTAGTAGACAGATAGGCAGAGGTACCAAATCAGAAAGCAAGAGCGAGGTCAGCAGAGCCAGAGGTCATAACAGATATCAAGCACAATCCTAGTCTGAGGTGTGAGGTCCTTGGTCTCGATACCTGGGAACTAGTCTAAAGAATAACACAGTATCCTATGCTTGGGTGTGAGGTCCTTGGTCTCAACACCCTTGAACTGGTCTAAAGTATAACACAGTAATGACACAGTAATCCTATGCTTGGATGTGAGGTCCTTGGTCTCAACACCCTGGAACTGGTCTAAAGTATAACACAGTAATGACACAGTAATCCTCTGCTTGGGTGTGAAGTCCTTGGTCTCAACACCCTGGAACTGATCTAAAGTATAACAGTGATGACAAAGTAAACATCAAGAGCGGAATCTGGCTAAGTGTGAATTCCCAGTTCCAACTGGTTCTAACACACTGTAGAATCTAACTGAGGTCTGAGTGCTCACACGTAAGTTTTCGCAACGGCAGACAACCAGCAACTGACAGGCAAGATCTATATATACTACAGCGCTCTACAGCGCCGCCCCCAGCCACTCAGCCAATCAGGAGTTCCGCTGGGATCAGCTGATCATCCTGATCAGCTGATACCTCTCCTGCTGGCATAAAGGTCCTGTCTTCTGGCGCGCGCACGCGTAGCTCTCCATCTGTGTGCACTAGAAGGCCCAGGCAAACCAGACACATGTTGCTGTGCGGAAACCGCCGGTCTGAAAGCGGAGACAGCCGCCCCGCCGCCAGACCACGCGGCGGCTTCTCTGCTATTCATTACAGTACCCCCCCCCCCCCCCTGAGGAGTGGACTCCAGACACCTCCCACCCGGCTTCCCAGGATGTGAGTCATGAAATTCTTTATTTAATAAATCCGCATGCATGCGACAATCTGGCACCCAAGTTCTTTCCTCCACACCATATCCCTTCCAGTGGACCAGATACTGCACAGAATTTTGCACTAAGCGAGAGTCCAGAATCTTTTCAATCTCATATTCAGGTTGGTTGTCAACCAACACGGGGGGGGGGGGGGGAGAGGAATCCACGTGCACTGCCGGCTTCAACAAAGACACACGGAATGATCTCACACCTCTCATGCTGGCTGGGAGATCAATCGCATAAGTGACATTATTAATCTTTCTGGTCACTGGAATGGTCCTATGATTCTAGGACCCAGCTTGGGTGACAGTTGCTTCAAGGCCAAATGCCGAGTGGATATCCATACCATGTCTCCCGGAGAAAACTTCCATTCCACAGACCGCCTTTTATCTGCCTGTTTCTTCTGGGTCTGGAAAGCTTTCTCCAAGCTCCTCTTAACCATTCCCCAAATCTCCCTCAAAGCTCTCTGCCAATCCTCCAAGGCTGGGAATGGTGTAGAGTCTAGACGCTACAGGTAACGGGGCAAACTTGGGTGATCTTCCCGAAACTACCTGGAATAGCGAAAATCCTGAAGAGGAACTCTTCAGATTGTTGGTGCAAATTCCGCAAATGGTAAAAATTTTACCCAATCGGACTGAGCATCTGCGACATAACATCTGAGAAATTGTTCCAGGGACTGGTTAACTCTCTCGGTCTGGCCATTGGTCTGTGGGTGGTAGCCTGATGAAAATGCAAGGTCCATATCCAGCTGATGGCAAAAGCTTTCCAAAACTTTGATACAAATTGGACTCCCCGATCTGACACTACATTTTCCGGAATGCCATGCAGCCGGAAAACGTGCTGGATGAAGAGATCAGCCAACTCCTGGGCCGAGGGGAGTCCTTTCAATGGGACAAAATGGGCCAAATTACTGAATCTATCCACTACCACCCAAATGACTGTCTTGCCATCAGACCTGGGGAGTTCTCCTACAAAATCCATGGACAGATGAGTCCATGGTTCACTTGGCACTGGTAAAGATTGTAACGTACCCACAGGTGCCTGGCGAGAAGGCTTACTCCTAGCACATACTGCACATTCTCTCACAAACTCCTTACAATCTGTTGCTAATGTAGGCCACCAAGCGCATCTGGCCAGCAAATACTGAGTTCTGGTGGCCCCGGAATGACCTGCATTCTTATGGGAATGAAACAGATGTAAGAGTTGCAGACGAAAAGGTAGTGGTACAAACATCACCCCCTCGGGCTTCCCCTCTGGAACATCCTGTTGGTAGGGACTCAGAGTGACTGTCCAATCTTTCCAGGTCTTGGTAGCTGCCAGGACTACCTTCTGAGATAGAATGGTCTCAGGGGCTGAGGGCTGTACTGTTTCGGGCTCAAAACACCTGGACAAGGCGTTAGCTTTGATGTTTTTACTACCTGGGGTATACGTTATAACAAATCTGAATCTTGAAAAGAACAAAGACCACCGGGCCTGACGAGGGCTAAGTCTTTTGGCGCCCTCTATGTACTCCAGGTTTTTATGATCTGTATAAACTGTGATAGTATGCTCTGCACCTTCTTGCCAATGTCGCCATTCTTCAAAAGCTAATTTAATAGCTAAAAGCTCCCGATTGCCAATATCGTAGTTTTTCTCTGCGGGTGAAAACCTACGAGAAAAGTAAGCGCATGGGTGAAGTTTGCCCTGCAAACCAGAGCGCTGAGACAATACAGCCCCCACCCCAACCTCTGAGGCATCGACCTCCACAATAAAGGGGAAGGTGACATCCACATGTCTTAAAATGGGTGCAGAACAGAACAGTTTTTTCAGTGTAGAGAAGGCAGAATGTGCCTCTGCTGACCAGTGGTAAGTATCAGCTTCCTTCTTGGTGAGACTGGTGAGAGGTGAGACCACTGAGGAGTACCCCTTTATAAATCTCCTGTAGTAGTTGGCAAAGCCCAATAATCTTTGGAGTGCTTTCAATCCCACAGGCTGAGGCCACTCCAAAACAGCAGAGACTTTTCCTGGATCCATGGAGAGGCCAGACGTAGAGATAATGTACCCCAGGAAAGCAACAGAGGTAACCTCGAAGAGGCATTTTTCCAGTTTAGCGTAAAGTGAATTCTGTCTTAATTTCATTAACACAAACTTGACATGTCTTTGATGTTCCAACAGACTGGAAGAGAAGATCAGTATGTCGTCCAGATATACTAAGACGAACTTCCCCAACACCTCCCTGAATACCTCATTTATCAACTCCTGGAAGACGGCCGGAGCGTTACACAACCTGAAGGGCATCACCAGATACTCGTAGTGCCCGTCGGGTGTGTTGAAGGCCGTCTTCCATTCGTCACCATCTCTAATTCGAACTAGGTTGTATGCGCCTCTTAAATCTAGTTTAGAGAAAATCTTGGCGTTGGTAACCTGGTGAACAAATCGTCAATCAAGGGCAATGGATAACGATTTTTCACTGTAATCTTGTTCAAACCTCGATAATCAATGCAGGGACGAAGGCCTCCATCTTTTTTTTTTTACAAAAAAGAATCCTGCCCCTGCTGGTGAACAAGAGGGACGGATGAAACCCTTGGCCAAGTTCTCGTTGATGTATTCCTGCATTGCGACTTTTTCAGGCACAGATAAATTATAGAGGTGACCCCTTGGAGGCATACAACCAGATCTTAAATTGATGGGACAGTCAAAGGTACGGTGAGGGGGAAGTTTATCTGCCGATTTCGGACAGAATACATCAGCAAATTCTGCGTACTGAGTTGGCACACTTTTAACCTGAATCTTGGTGTTCCCTACGGTTACTTTTGCTAAACAGTGATGATGACAATGGGTAGACCAGCTCGTATCTGACATGAAGCCCAATCAATCTGAGGGGAGTGAAGTTGTAACCATAATCCAGTCCCAAATGAGTCAGCACCGTCTCTGTATAAAATAGCTCTTTTATTCCATGTCAACGGTTAAAAGAGGAACAGCATGATGTATAGCAAGACAGCGACAGCTCCTCTGTTTCGGGTCATCTACCCTTTTTCAAGCTGCAAGAAGCATAACATCCACACTGAACCACACTATATCAGCTGTTTAAATACTAAACCTAATGTGTCAGGTGATCAGCGGCCGACCAACTAGCGTCCTGCGACCCCCGGCGGACCTGATGGGAAACCCCATTGAGTAATATGTAAAATAGGATCAGCGAGACCTACACCCCATGGGAGGCAACAGTATGCTAACAATTTGCATAGAAAACGCGGTGTATTACTCACCGCCAATGCCGCTGCAGTGAGGCAAGCTCAGCGGACGTCCCGGCCATCTCACTTCCGCATACCCAGCGTCACACATGACGTGTCCCACCCACGTGATCCTAGTCACGTGCGCTCCGTCTTACAATAGAGGAGCGCGCGCCGTCATCATAGCGGCCGCGCCTCCTCCATCAATCCACAGTAGAGCGTAGCTGAATGGGCCATCAAGGCCCCTCCCTCCAAGCTACGCCTCCGTTGCTAAGCTACAGAGCAACTAAGCAACCCGACGCTAACAGCGTCAGATACATAAACACCATACGTGTAGAGATGGACAGAGCGTCCCCATCACTTACCCACTCCAGCAGCATGTTAAAAAGATCCCTTGGGCAACTTGAATAAGCCAGGGATCACACGTACCCCAATCGATCCGCCACCCATCACCTGTCAAAACATAACAGTACACAAGTATGAATATTCATGCCCACACCAAGGATTAACAGCAGCATTTCTATATGCAAGGAAAAAGGTCATATTCTTTGTTCAACCCTCCCCTCCCAAAAGTACCTAACTTTCTAATCCACATGGCCTCCTTTTTCAATAGTGCCTTATGTCGGTCCCCCCTCCGAAGTCCCAAGGGGGCCTGGTCAATTACTTGTACCTTTAATTGGGATACATTATGTCAGTGGCGTACCTAGGGCATTTGACACCCGGTGCTAGGTATTGAAAGACACCCCCCCCCCCCCCCCCCCACGGTACACCACCTGCGCGGCGAAAAAATGGGCGTGGCTATGACCGGATGGGGCGGAGCTAATTTAAAAGTGCACCCAAGTTTTAGTCAACCTTTCTCCAGAAAATTCACATCATTGCGCAGCTTTTCTCCAGAAAATACACAAAATGTCAGAAGCTTTCAACATAAAATACACGTAATGCGAGAACATTTCACCAGACATTACACGTTATGTGAGCAGATTTCACAAGAAAATACATTCAATCATGTCGGCAGATTTGACCAGAAAAAAATCATTCAATCTTGCGGTAGATTTGACCAGAACATACACAATGTCAGCACCAGATTTCACCACAAAATACACAATATCAGTAGTTAAACTGACCACAAAATACACAATGACGGTAGTTAAACTGACCACAAAATACACGACGGTAGTTAAACTGACCACAAAATACATAATGACGGTAGTTAAACTGACCACAAAATACACAATGTCGGTAGCAGATCTGACCACAAAATACACAATATCGGTAGCAGATTTGAGTGTTGGCAAGCTGATAGCCTGGTGGGTAGGTGGTGAAGGGTGAGCAGCCTGATTGCCTAGTGGGTAGGTGGGCAGCCTGCTGGGTAGCAGTGGTGGTTAGGGGGGCAGCAGTGGTGGGTAGCCTGCTGGGTAGCCTGGTGGGTAGGTGGGCAGCAGTGGTGGGTAGGTGGGTAGCATGGTGGGTAGGGGGGCAGCAGTGGTGGGTAGGTGGCCAGCCTGCTGGGTAGCCTGGTGGGTAGGTGGGCAGCATGCTGGGTAGCAGTGGTGGGTAGGTGGGCAGCAGTGGTGGGTAGGTGGGCAGCCTGCTGGGTAGCCTGGTGGGTAGGTGGGCAGCCTGCTGGGTAGCAGTGGTGGGTAGGTGGGCAGCAGTGGTGGGTAGGTGGGCAGCAGTGGTGGGTAGCCTGGTGGGTAGGTGGGCAGCCTGCTGGGTAGCCTGGTGGGTAGGTGGGCAGCAGTGGTGGGTAGGTGGGTAGCATGGTGGGTAGGGGGGCAGCAGTGGTGGGTAGGTGGCCAGCCTGCTGGGTAGCCTGGTGGGTAGGTGGGCAGCCTGCTGGGTAGCAGTGGTGGGTAGGTGGCCAGCAGTGGTGGGTAGGTGGGCAGCCTGCTGGGTAGCCTGGTGGGTAGGTGGGCAGCCTGCTGGGTAGCAGTGGTGGGTAGGTGGGCAGCAGTGGTGGGTAGCCTGGTGGGTAGGTGGGCAGCCTGCTGGGTAGCCTGGTGGGTAGGTGGGCAGCAGTGGTGGGTAGGTGGGCAGCAGTGGTGGGTAGCCTGGTGGGTAGGTGGGCAGCAGCGGTGGGTAGGTGGGCAGCAGCGGTGGGTAGCCTGCTGGGTAGCCTGGTGGGTAGGTAGGCAGCAGTGATGGGTAGGTGGGCAGCCTGCTGGGTAGCCTGGTGGGTAGGTGGGCAGCAGTGGTGGGTAGGTGGGCAGCAGTGGTGGGTAGGTGGGCAGCAGTGGTGGGTAGCCTGCTGGGTAGGTGGGCAGCAGTGGTGGGTAGGTGGGCAGCAGCGGTGGGTAGGTGGGCAGCAGCGGTGGGTAGATGGGCAGCAGCGGTGGGTAGATGGGCAGCAGCGGTGGGTAGATGGGCAGCAGTGGTGGGTAGCCTGCTAGCAGTGGTGGGTAGGTGGGCAGCAGCGGTGGGCAGGTGGGCAGCAGCGGTGGGCAGGTGGGCAGCAGCGGTGGGTAGCCTGCTGGGTAGCCTGGTGGGTAGGTGGGCAGCAGTGGTGGGTAGGTGGGCAGCAGTGGTGGGTAGCCTGCTAGCAGTGGTGGGTAGGTGGGCAGCAGCGGTGGGCAGGTGGGCAGCAGCGGTGGGCAGGTGGACAGCAGCGGTGGGTAGCCTGCTGGGTAGCCTGGTGGGTAGGTGGGCAGCAGCGGTGGGTAGGTGGGCAGCAGTGGTGGGTAGGTGGGCAGCAGTGGTGGGTAGCCTGGTGGGTAGGTGGGCAGCAGTGGTGGGTAGGTGGGCAGCAGTGGTGGTAGGTGGGCAGCAGTGGTGGGTAGGTGGGCAGCAGCGGTGGGTAGGTGGGCAGCAGTGGTGGGTAGGTGGGCAGTAGTGGTGGGTAGCCTGGTGGGTAGGTGGGCAGCAGTGGTGGGTAGGTGGGCAGCAGCGGTGGGTAGGTGGGCAGCAGCGGTGGGTGGCCGGGCCGGTGCACCTGTAAAAGAAAAAAACCTTACCTGCAGATGTCTTCCGAGTCCCAGGCAGCCTCCGCAGCTCCTCTTGAATATCCCGCGCCGTCTCCTGCTGCGTCATCAGTGCAGGGCTACGGGAAGATGGCCGCCGAAGCCCACACTGGAGACAAAAATAGACGGCAAGATGGCGTCGGCGGCCATCTTGCCGTCTATTTTTGTCTCCAGTGCGGGCTTCGGCGGCCATCTTCCCGTAGCCCTGCTCGGGTAAACTGAGGGCGGCTATCAGCCGCCCTGTCAGTGCCCGTTGCCGGCGCCCGTGGAGGGGAAGCGCCGAAGGAGGGGACCCAGGTGAGGGAGATGTGGGGGGTATTTCCCCCCTCCCCGCCGACGCTGCCACCCCTCCTTCAGCGCTGCTTCCCCTCCTGTGTCCTCAAGGCTTCTGGGGAGGCCTTGATGACACGCCCCTGGAGCTGACACCCGGAGCGGAGCGCTCCTGGCCGCCCCATGGTAGGGACGCCACTGCATTATGTCTATGTTCCTTAAAGTGACAGGCTACAGATTGTTCACAACTATCCCCTCTAATAGTGGTCTTATGTGAGGAGATCCTATCCCTCAAGGGCTGTGTTGTTTTCCCAACATACCCTAAACCACAAGGGCATTTGATTAGATACACTATATATGTAGATTCACAGGTAAAATAACCCTTAATGGAAAATTTACAGCCACTTGAGGGATGGGTAAACGTATCACCCTTTGTCACATTATTGCACATATGACAGTGCAGACATGGATAAGTTCCATTTCTACAAGCTTCCCCCCTGGTGTCTCCAGAATAAGTATGTACCACCTTATCCCTAATAGCAGGAGGTTTGCGAAAGGACATAAGGGGCGGGTATCTAAATTCCTGCACCTGTGGGAAGGACTCTTTCAAAATTCTCCAATGTTTTCTCAAAATCTTACTGATTTGCTGGCTCTGACTATTAAAGGTACTGACAAAGGGCACCCTTGGTCCACTAGCTCTATTTTTCTTATGGGCTCCCCTCCTCCCAAGTAACTCTGCAGGGTAGCCCCTCTTAGAGAATTTTTCATGCACTTGTGCAATTCTCAACTCACGTTTAACCGGGTCTGCTACAATACTCTCAACCCTTATCTCCTGTCCCTGTGGAATGTTTTCTTTAATGTGTTTGGGGTGAAAGCTCTGGAATTCAAGAATAGAATTTCTATCCGTTGGTTTGGTGTACAGGTCCGTGAGTAAACGATCACCAGACCTGTACACCAATGTATCCAAGAAAGGCACCTCATGTGTTTCCACATGTGCTGTTAATCTAATACAGGGACACTTCTGTCTCAACTCCTCAATGAAGAGTTCCAATGTCGAACGTGGCCCCGCCCATATGCAAAAAATATCATCTATATAACGAAACCAGCATTTGGCATGCTGGTGGAACAGATTATTAGTATAAACAAAGCTCTCTTCATACTGTCCAATAAATAAATTTGCATAGGACGGGGCCACGTTCGAACCCATTGCTGTCCCTCTACGTTGTGCATAAAAATGACCATCAAATAGAAAGTAGTTCTCATGCAAGATAATCTGCAACAATGAAATAACAAATTTCCTCTGGGGGTTAGTTAAATCTGAATAGACCATCAAGAACCACTCTACAGCCTCTACACCTCCATCATGTGGGATGGAGGTGTAGAGGCTTTCAACATCCAACGTGACCAGCAAACATTCTGATTCCAAACCTGAAAAAAGACTGTAATTTGTTAATAAACATTTTAGTGTCCTGTAGATAAGATTCTAGAGAATGCACCAAAGGCTGTAGAATTTTATCCACAAACTGAGCCAACGGAACGAAAAATGGAGTCCACCCCTGAGACTATCGGCCTACCAGGGGGAGCTGCAAGACTCTTGTGTATCTTTGGCAGAGTATATAAAATCGGGGTCACCGGATGCAGTTTAATAAGAAATCTACTACACTCCGCATCAATAATATTTTTCTCCAAAGCATCATCCACCACCCTTTGAATTTTTCTTTGTATCTTAAATAAAGGATCTACATCCAATTTCTCATAGACCATCTCATTAGAGAGTTGTTGCAAAACCTCTTTCTTATAATAATTACTATTTAAGATAACTACCGCCCCGCCCTTATCTGCGGGGCGGATCACAATGTGATCATTCTCCCGCAGATCATTAAGTGCTTGTCTCTCTTCCTTTGAGAGATTGGGTGTAACACATGGTGGTTTCTTTATACAATTACCCTCCAACACCTGTAAGTCCTGTTTGACCTTGGTTATATACAGGTCAATGGTGGGATGACTTGGAGGATTAAAGGTGCTTTTGTTGCGAAGGCCCAAGGGCTTTAAATAGAGTTCACTGATCTCATCTGTAGTATGTGACCCCGGCCACCTTGGAACACAAGAAAAATATTGCTTCAACTTGATGTTTCTAAAGAATCTACACAGGTCCAGATCCAGTTGAAAAAAATCTGGCCCATATGTCGGGCAAAATCCCAGTCCATGATTTAAGCCTTTTTTATTTATTGACAGTAAGGACATGACTAGATAAGTTAACCACTAATTGGTCTTCTGGGTTTTCTGGCGTAAGTTCATCCGGTTGGTGGGGACTTTGTTCCTTCGATCTTTGCCTTTCCCTTTTCCGCTGGAACCTCCTCCCTCCTCTCCTTCGGTGTCGTGTGTTGACACTGGGGAACTGTCCCTGGAGGTTGTTAGAAAATCAGAGGATCCAGCTTCTCCATCAGGGGGGATCTGTCGTGGTCTCCTCCCTTTCTTATTAAATGGATTCCTTCCTTTACGTCTAGGGATAAAACCTTCCTTCTGCCAGGTGTATACATATCCGTTCGTATAGTCCATAGAGTCACGATGATTTTTAGACCTCTTGGTGTCCTCCACACTCGTTCTATAGGCAACCAGTTTATCTTTTAAATCATCAGAGTAACTTTGTCCAGCGGCAGGTGACAATAGCCTATTCAGATCTTTCTCCAATGTGATGATCTTGGCCTCTAGCACAGGGATCTCCTGTTGTATCCGCGCAATCGTGTGTAGAATTGCATCGAATGAGGCCCTGTTCCAAATTCTTTCCCAGACTCCACAAAAAGTCTTATCCCTAGGGAACATTGTTGGTGCCACTTGAGCTCTAATAGAGCGTGGTATCTTCTTTTGCTGATGATATTCTGCCAACGTGGCAGCATGTAATTCCAGGTTAATCTTTGTTTTGTGTAGGTTTTCCAGATCACGTTTCAGTAACTTTTCGTCCGTTTTTTGCAAAAATTGGCGATTACCAGTCACTGGTGCCAAAATACGTGCTGCATCATCCTGTGTGTAGGCAAAAACTGCACTCGTATTATCCATATCCACATCCATTGTGCAATCACCGTGTTAGTGCAATCCAACTGCAATTCCGTGTATGGTATGCACCAATGGGGACTGGATTCTGTTTATCACCTGAGAGTGCACGGGTGATTAGAGTCTTGGCACGTCAACTTCTTTGATTGTTTTTTTTTCCCCCATTGGTGCATACCATACACGGAATTGCAGTTGGATTGCATTTGATGCAATGCTACACACGATTGCACGGATACAACAGGAGATCCCTGTGCTAGAGGCCAAGATAATCACATTGGAGAAAGATCTGAATAGGCTATTGTCACCTGCCACTGGACAAAGTTACTCTGATGATTTAAAAGATAAACTGGTTGCCTATAGAACGAGTGTGGAGGACACCAAGAGGTCTAAATATCATCGTGACTCGATGGACTATACGAACGATATGTATACACCTGGCAGAAGGAAGGTTTTCTCCCTAGGTAAAGGAAGGAATCCATTTAATAAGAAAGGGAGGAGACCACGACAGATCCCCCTGATGGAGAAGCTGGATCCTCTTATTTTTTTAACAACCTCCAGGGACAGTTCCCCAGTGTCAAAACACACGACACCGAAGGAGAGGAGGGAGGAGGTTCCAGCGGAAAAGGGAAAGGCAAAGATCGAAGGAACAAAGTCCCCACCAACCGGATGAACTTACGCCAGAAAACCCAGAAGACCAATTAGTGGTTAACTTATCTAGTCATGTCCTTACTGTCAATGAAAAAAAAGTCTTAAATCATGGACTGGGATTTTGCCCGACATATGGGCCAGATTTTTTTCAACTGGATCTGGACCTGTGTACATTCTTTAGAAACATCAAGTTGAAGCAATATTTTTCTTGTGTTCCATGGTGGCCGGGGTCACATACTACAGATGAGATCAGTGAACTCTCTTTAAAGCCCTTGGGCCTTCGCAACAAAAGCACCTTTAATCCTCCAAGTCATCCCACCATTGACCTGTATATAACCAAGGTCAAACAGGACTTACAGGTGTTGGAGGGTAATTGTATAAAGAAACCACCATGTGTTACACCCAATCTCTCAAAGGAAGAGAGACAAGCACTTAATGATCTGCGGGAGAATGATCACATTGTGATCCGCCCCGCAGATAAGGGCGGGGCGGTAGTTATCTTAAATAGTGATTATTATAAGAAAGAGGTTTTGCAACAACTCTCTAATGAGATGGTCTATGAGAAATTGGATGTAGATCCTTTATTTAAGATACAAAGAAAAATTCAAAGGGTGGTGGATGATGCTTTGGAGAAAAATATTATTGATGCGGAGTGTAGTAGATTTCTTATTAAACTGCATCCGGTGACCCCGATTTTATATACTCTGCCAAAGATACACAAGAGTCTTGCAGCTCCCCCTGGTAGGCCGATAGTCTCAGGGGTGGACTCCATTTTCGTTCCGTTGGCTCAGTTTGTGGATAAAATTCTACAGCCTTTGGTGCATTCTCTAGAATCTTATCTACGGGACACTAAAATGTTTACTAACAAATTACAGTCTTTTTTCAGGTTTGGAATCAGAATGTTTGCTGGTCACGTTGGATGTTGAAAGCCTCTACACCTCCATCCCACATGATGGAGGTGTAGAGGCTGTAGAGTGGTTCTTGATGGTCTATTCAGATTTAACTAACCCCCAGAGGAAATTTGTTATTTCATTGTTGCAGATTATCTTGCATGAGAACTACTTTCTATTTGATGGTCATTTTTATGCACAACGTAGAGGGACAGCACTGGGTTCGAACGTGGCCCCGTCCTATGCAAATTTATTTATGGGACAGTATGAAGAGAGCTTTGTTTATACTAATAATCTGTTCCACCAGCATGCCAAATGCTGGTTTCGTTATATAGATGATATTTTTTGCATATGGGCGGGGCCACGTTCGACATTGGAACTCTTCATTGAGGAGTTGAGACAGAAGTGTCCCTGTATTAGATTAACAGCACATGTGGAAACACATGAGGTGCCTTTCTTGGATACATTGGTGTACAGGTCTGGTGATCGTTTACTCACGGACCTGTACACCAAACCAACGGATAGAAATTCTATTCTTGAATTCCAGAGCTTTCACCCCAAACACATTAAAGAAAACATTCCACAGGGACAGGAGATAAGGGTTGAGAGTATTGTAGCAGACCCGGTTAAACGTGAGTTAAGAATTGCACAAGTGCATGAAAAATTCTCTAAGAGGGGCTACCCTGCAGAGTTACTTGGGAGGAGGGGAGCCCATAAGAAAAATAGAGCTAGTGGACCAAGGGTGCCCTTTGTCAGTACCTTTAATAGTCAGAGCCAGCAAATCAGTAAGATTTTGAGAAAACATTGGAGAATTTTGAAAGAGTCCTTCCCACAGGTGCAGGAATTTAGATACCCGCCCCTTATGTCCTTTCGCAAACCTCCTGCTATTAGGGATAAGGTGGTACATACTTATTCTGGAGACACCAGGGGGGAAGCTTGTAGAAATGGAACTTATCCATGTCTGCACTGTCATATGTGCAATAATGTGACAAAGGGTGATATGTTTACCCATCCCTCAAGTGGCTGTAAATTTTCCATTAAGGGTTATTTTACCTGTGAATCTACATATATAGTGTATCTAATCAAATGCCCTTGTGGTTTAGGGTATGTTGGGAAAACAACACAGCCCTTGAGGGATAGGATCTCCTCACATAAGACCACTATTAGAGGGGATAGTTGTGAACAATCTGTAGCCTGTCACTTTAAGGAACATAGACATAATGTATCCTAATTAAAGGTACAAGTAATTGACCAGGCCCCCTTGGGACTTCGGAGGGGGGACCGACATAAGGCACTATTGAAAAAGGAGGCCATGTGGATTAGAAAGTTAGGTACTTTTGGGAGGGGAGGGTTGAACAAAGAATATGACCTTTTTCCTTGCATATAGAAATGCTGCTGTTAATCCTTGGTGTGGGCATGAATATTCATACTTGTGTACTGTTATGTTTTGACAGGTGATAGGTGGCGGATCGATTGGGGTACGTGTGACCCCTGGCTTATTCAAGTTGCCCAAGGGATCTTTTTAACATGCTGCTGGAGTGGGTAAGTGATGGGGACGCTCTGTCCATCTCTACACGTATGGTGTTTATGTATCTGACGCTGTTAGCGTCGGGTTGCTTAGTTGCTCTGTAGCTTAGCAACGGAGGCGTAGCTTGGAGGGAGGGGCCTTGATGGCCCATTCAGCTACGCTCTACTGTGGATTGATGGAGGAGGCGCGGCCGCTATGATGACGGCGCGCGCTCCTCTATTGTAAGACGGAGCGCACGTGACTAGGATCACGTGGGTGGGACACGTCATGTGTGACGCTGGGTATGCGGAAGTGAGATGGCCGGGACGTCCGCTGAGCTTGCCTCACTGCAGCGGCATTGGCGGTGAGTAATACACCGCGTTTTCTATGCAAATTGTTAGCATACTGTTGCCTCCCATGGGGTGTAGGTCTCTCTGATCCTATTTTACATATTACTCAATGGGGTTTCCCATCAGGTCCGCCGGGGGTCGCAGGACGCTAGTTGGTCGGCCGCTGATCACCTGACACATTAGGTTTAGTATTTAAACAGCTGATATAGTGTGGTTCAGTGTGGATGTTATGCTTCTTGCAGCTTGAAAAAGGGTAGATGACCCGAAACAGCGGAGCTGTCGCTGTCTTGCTATACATCATGCTGTTCCTCTTTTAACCTTTGACATGGAATAAAAGAGCTATTTTATACAGAGACGGTGCTGACTCATTTGGGACTGGATTCTGTTTATCACCTGAGAGTGCACGGGTGATAAGAGTCTTGGCACGTCAACTTCTTTGATTGTTTTTTTTCCCCCCATTGGTGCATACCATACACGGAATTGAAGTTGTAACCATGGCATGCCAAGAATAATGGTGGAGGTTGTCATACGCAGGACCAGAAACTGTAAACTCTCTTTGTGTAGCACCACAATATTACACATCAACTCAGGGGTTCGAGAAAGGGGTTGTCTACTTTGCAGAGGAGAATCATCTACAGCAGTGACCAAAAGCTGTTGGTCTAATGGGAGTAAGGGAATCCCCAAATTCTTTGCAAACTCATAGTCTATAAAGTTAGCCTCTGAACCAGTCTAAAAAAGCTTCAGTGGGAACAGTCTGACCCTCCCATGTGATAGAGCAGGGAAGGAGCAGACGATTACTGTTTAGAGGTAATGACTGCACCCCTAGGGTATTACCTCTTACTACACCTAGGCGGCAGCGTTTCCCAACTTTTTAGGACAATTCTGTACCTTATGACTAGTGTTGGGCGAACACCTGGATGTTCGGGTTCGGGAAAGTTCGCCGAACATGGCCGCAATGTTCGGCATGTTCGGGCCGAACCCCGAACTCCCCGAACATCCCGCTTTTGGGGACCCTATGGGGTCGCAGGCATAAGGGGGGAGCATGCCCCGATCGCGGGGGGGGGGTCGGAAATTCCCCCCACCCCCTCCGCTAGCGCTCCCCCCTCTGCCCGCTTCCCCATACAAAAGTTTCAGGAAGTACCGGTCCGGTGGTAGTGGGTGGCTGGCAGTGGGCGGCACTGTGAAGTGAGTGACTGAGGAGGAGGAGTCCGGAGAGTGACGCGTTGAGGGAGGCCGGGCAGCGGGCAGTTCAGCAGTAGTACCGTACTACTGCTGAACCGCCCGCTGCCCGGCCTCCCTCAACGCGTCACTCTCCGGACTCCTCCTCCTCAGTCACTCACTTCACAGTGCCGCCCACTGCCAGCCACCCACTACCACCGGACCGGTACTTCCTGAAACTTTTTTATGGGGAAGCGGGCAGAGGGGGGAGTGCTAGCGGAGGGGGTGGGGGGAATTTCCGACCCCCCCCCCGCGATCGGGGAATGCTCCCCCCTTATGCCTGCGACCCCATAGGGGGGCAGTATTCGGCCGAACAGGGCCCTGTTCGGCCGAACAGGGGCCCTGTTTGGCCCTGTTCGGCGGCCAATTAGTAGTTCGGGGCGAACCCGAACTTAAAAGGCCGAACACCATCAGGTGTTCGGCCGAACTCGAACATCACCCGAACAGGGTGATGTTCTGCAGAACCCGAACAGTGGCGAACACTGTTCGCCCAACACTACTTATGACCCTCCTCTGCACAGTACAAACAGAGCTGTTCTGTTTTCCTGCGATTCTTTTCCACCTGTGTCAATCTTGAATGTCCAATTTGCATTGGCTCTGGCGGTGGCGACAAAGGTGGAGGAGAGGCGTAGGAGACATATCTTACAGTATTCTTACCCCGGGTTAGGTTTTTGATAGCGTAAACGGCGATCAACCCGTACTGCTAAAGAGATTGCCTCATCAATAGATTTCGGTTCAGGATGTCCCAACATCAAATCAAAAACAAAAATTTGCTTTCCTAAAACAGAAAGAATTTGCGATAATTCAGGTTGGAGTGAGCTCGAGATGTCTCCCAGGCACCACTGCTGAATATATGCAAATTAACCATTGTACCCTTGGTACAATCTAAGGGTACAATGGTTAATTTGCATATATTCAGCAGTGGTGCCTGGGAGACATCTCGAGCTCACTCCAACCTGAATTATCGCAAATTCTTTCTGTTTTAGGAAAGCAAATTTTTGTTTTTCTTAACATCTTAGTAAGGGGGCTTTTAGGACCATTGTAGTCCCTTACACACTCCAATGAGTTCTGGGTCACCATGAGCTTGCTGGTTAGTCTGTAAACATCAAATCAGAAACTGCATCTGATAAACCTGACAAAAAGCAGTCTAATAATGCAAATGTCCCTCACCTAGCTGACACAGCCCACTTCCTGAATTCAGCTGCGTAAACTTCTACCGGATCTTTACCCTGACGCAAAGTCTTAAGCTTCCGCTCAGCGGTGGAGGCAATGTCCGGATCATCATAAATTATGGCCATAGCCTTAAAAAATTCCTCAACTGATGACAAAGCCTCATGCCCTGCCTGAAGGCTATATGCCCATGTTTGTGAGTCCGCTGACAAAAGGTTCTTTATAAAAGTAATTCTCTGTGCCTCAGTTCCCGATAAATTAGGTCTTAACTCAATATAAGACAATACTCGATTTCTAAAGTTCAGATCTATGCCCAGAAAACCTTTTGGGTACAGACATACGCAAGTCTGTAACAGGAGGAGATCGCACTGCATTCACAGCCATTTGTAGGACTTGTATGGACCCAGACAAAGCGGTGATCTGGGTCTGTTGGCCATCCAACACCCTGATGAAATTCTCCACCGAGGTGGTTAGTCCATTTTGTTTTTTAGGTCTGCCGTTCTGTAACGATCGGTGTCAGCATACAGAGAGAATCTGATTATTGATGATCTGCAGTATCACCAACAATACAGATGTATACCTGATTATGGATTATCTGCAGAATCACCAATAATACAAGTATGACTAACCTCTGGACACCTAATGAAGTGTAAGTGCTTGGTGCAACTGTAAGGCTATCTCCCGAGGAGCGAGAGACACAGATACTACTGCAGCCAGTGACAACCTGAGGGGCAGGTGGCCTCTGGCTGTGCAGGGACTATCTCTTTAAGAGGAGGCGATAGAGATAAGCTTGCAGCCAGTGATTCCCTGATGGACTGGAAATCAGACTGTACTGCAGCCAAGGATTGCCAGGTGGATTGGGAATCAGACTGTACTGCAGCCAGTGGACTCCTATGGGGTAGAGGCCACTGGCTGAACTGCAGGAAGGACTCCCTGAGGAGCAGGAGGTCCTTGCAGCTAACTGACACCTGGTGGATTAGTGTCACGTGTAGTACAGACAGACTGATCACTCAAGGGATGAGTGACAGTCAAAAGGGTCAGACAGGCCAGGTCGGCAACACACGAGCAGATAAGGTACAGAGACAGAAGGCTGATTCGGTAACCGGGTAGAGGCAAGGTTGGCAACTAGTAGACAGATAGGCAGAGGTACCGAATCAGAAAGCAAGAGCGAGGTCAGCAGAGCCAGAGGTCATAACAGATATCAAGCACAATCCTAGTCTGAGGTGTGAGGTCCTTGGTCTCAACACCCTGGAACTGGTCTAAAGTATAACACAGTAATGACACAGTAATCCTATGCTTGGGTGTGAGGTCCTTGGTCTCAACACCCTGGAACTGATCTAAAGTATAACACAGTGATGACAAAGTAAACATCAAGAGCGGAATCTGGCTAAGTGTGAATTCCCAGTTCCAATGGTTCTAACACACTGTAGGATCTGACTGAGGTCTGAGTGCTCACACGTAAGTATTCACAACGGCAAACAACCAGCAACTGACAAGGAAGATCTATATATACTACAGCGCTCCGCAGCGCCGCCCCCAGCCACTCAGCCAATCAGGAGTTCCGCTGGGATCAGCTGATCGTCCTGATCAGCTGATACCTCTCCTGCTGGCATAAAGGTGCTGTCTTCTGGCGCGCGCGTAGCTCTCCATCTGTGTGCACTAGAAGGCCCAGGCAAACCAGACACATGTTGCTGTGCGGAAACCGCCGGTCTGAACGCGGAGACAGCCGCCCCGCCGCCAGACCGCGCAGCGGCATCTCCGCTATTCATTACATGCTAATTTAGCTTTGTGAAATAGAATGGCTTTAAGGCTCTCCCGCTCCTTCGTAAGAGCAGCTAGGGTTGCTTGTGACATATCCCCCTTATGTTTAAGTTCTAGATCATGTATGCGTGTTAGTGTATCTTGGATAGTCTTTTCTCTTTCCTTCTTGCGCCTGGCCCCTTCTCTGATCAGGAGACCCCGAGTGAAACATTTAAAGGTTTCCCATATCACTAAAGGTGACATATCTTTTACATTTATAGTGAAAAATTCTTCCATTTCCAAGTGAAGTTTTTGCACTACTTGCCTGTCTTGTAACAAGGAGTTATTTATGCGCCAGGAGGCCAGGCCACGTCTGGCCTCTCCCAAGGATAACTCGATCCAAACAGGTGCGTGGTCTGATAGGGTCATGTTGCCTATTCCCGGGGACGAGGAAACAGAGAGCAAAATATGTGATACAAATAGGTAGTCGATCCTTGAATACGTATTGTGTGGGTGTGAGTCCCTGGCTGCAGGATTGTGTATCCTCCATACATCGACCAGTTGCATATTTGCTAATAAATGTTTACATTTGTGTAATAGTTTCTTTTCGAAATTGGAAATTTCTATGAGGACGAGTCCACAAGCGGGTTCAATGCTAAATTTAGGTCGCCTTCCAAGATTATACTTCCCTCCGAAAAAGATGCTAGTTTAGATAAGAGGCTTTGGAGGAACGCAATCTGCTGTGAGTTCGGACCGTAGAACGAGCCCAGTGTAACCTTCTGATTGAAGACCGTACCTTTTATTAAATTAAAGCGTCCTTGTGGATCATTATATTCATCTAGGAGCGTGAAGGGCGTTTCCTTAGATATAAGTATTGCAGTGCCTTTGGTTTTAGTGTCCTGCGGACAGCTGTAATATACTGTCTGATAATACCTATTGAATAATTTAGGTGGCTTAGGGCCTTTAAAATGTGTCTCTTGAAGGTACACAACATTAGCTCTTTCTCTGCGACAGAACCCCAGAACAGATGACCTCTTCTCCAGCATGTTTAGTCCCCTGGCGTTCAGGGAAAGGAACTTAAGTGATTGTTTGAATGGTATTTAATGGCCACACACCATCGCCCAGTAACAAACATAGATAGATAAGAATACAGGTAGAAGAAATTACAGAAAAGTAGGTGTGTGAGACACCACACACATATACCAAGTGTTATAGTCACCTGTAGACCCCGAGAGGGTCTAAACACAAGTAGAAACTGCAGAGACCCCGAGACTACAAAGTATCTCAGACACGTGTTGGCAATTAGCCTTGGGGTAAGAGAGCTCACACTACAGAGCTGTGTGCGCCCTCCACCCCCGATCACTTGTGTGTACATAAAATAACAGTAGACTAAGATAACACAGAAACCCAGTCCCCTAGTGCAACTTAACCCAGTTAAGGTATTTATTATGGATTTTCCATCGCCCCTCTATACATTATAGGTAAAAAAAAAAAACAAATCCCATAAGGTAACATTAATACTTTCCCAACCTTCTGTGACAGCATTATGAAAGCAGTCCCCCCAATGGCGACTAAGGCAATATTTTGAGGACTCCAAAATTACCGGTAGGTGAGTATTCAATTTTCCGTTTTCCCAATGCCTCCATGTCAGCACAACAGGACATAACTAGAAAAAAAACAATACGGGAGGGCAACTGGAGCAGGTGAAATAAGTCAAATTTATTAACATAACAACTGCTAGAATGGCAACTTAAATAAACAGAAGAAACAGAAGAAGGACAAGAAGATAATACGGCTCTTCCAAAGTCCACTGTGGTAGTACTTGCAGTATCTACTTGATAATGTCTTACAAATGTATTAATACTACTCCAATTTGCTGCTTGGCATATCTTAGAGACTGAAATATTAGCACTGGCCATCCAAGAAGCTGCTAGACCTCTGGTTGAGTGAGCCCGAATGTCAGTGGGTGGATCTTTGCCTGCTGCCCTATAGGCCCCCTGTATAGTACGAACTAACCATGATGCTGTGGTCCTGGCTGAAGCATCCTCACCCTTACGATAACCAGCTGGAACTACAAATAATTTATCCGACTTTCTGAAGTCCTTGGTAGCTTCCAGAGAAGACTTCAATGCCTAGCTACATCTAAGGAGTTTGAGACTGGGCCATGATCCTGGTTAAAGGTAGATAATGACCATTCCTGATTAATATGAAGAGTAGAAGTCACTTTTGGCAGGAAACCCTGGACCGGACGGATCTGTACTCTATCCTGATAAAAGGTTAGGTATGGTTCTAGATGGCTGAGGGCCTGCAACTCTGAAGATCTTCTGGCCGAGGTGATTGCCACCAGAAAAACTGATTTTAAAGTCTTGTACCATAACGAACAGTCTTGTAGAGACTCAAATGGGGATCTTGTCAAATAATCTAATACTAGCGGAAGATCCCATTTAGGGAAGATGGATCTGGATGGAGGTTGTATTTTCATTACAGCGACCATAAAACATTTTATCAGAGGATCTAGAGCCCAGCGGTGATCTGTTAACATTGATATTGCCGATATTTGCACCTTAATCATATGGTAGGCGAGCCCCTTATCTAGTCCTTACTGAAGAAAAGCTAAAAGCTGATGAACAGGTGGGTGTATTGGATCAAATTGTTGTTCTGAGGCGAAGTCTATATAAACTTTCCATATCCTATGGTATGTTGAATTAGTTGTCGATTTTCTGGATTTTAGAAGGGTTGAGATAACTGTCTCTGAGCATCCAAGTTCCTCTAGTTTCCGCCTCTCAATTTCCACGCCTTGAGATTCAGGTGGGCTGGATTCGGATGTAGCACTGGTCCCTGTGATAGTAAGGTTCTGTTGAGCGGAATCTGAAATGGTTGAGTCATCGCCATCCGAGCAATCATAGGGAACCAGGGTCTTTTTGGCCACCATGGTAAAACTGCTATAAGAATTACTGGTTCCGATGCTAATCTCCTTAACAGTCTCATGATCAGAGGGACTGGCGGGAAAACATAGGCCACCTGAAACATCCAGGGTGCCACTAGAGCATTGTATGCCTCCGCCTCTTTCTCTGGGTAATGGCTGAAGTATTTGCGACATTTCCTGTTCGATCTGGACGCCATTAGATCTAACTCTGGTCTCTGCCAATGTGTACAGATTGCCTCGAAAACCGTGTTCTGTAGTTCCCACTCGTTGTTTGAGATCCTTGATCTGTTAAGATAATCCGGGATTACATTGGTCTCTCCTGGAATGTACGTTGCTGAAATCGACTTTAGATCTGTCATTGCCAATGTAAAGATTAAGGCTGTTTCCTTCATAAGGGATTGGCTGTGAGAGCCCCCCTGATTCCGTATATAAGCTATATAACCTCCGGCTTTCTTGTTGTCTATTTCCAGTAATACATTTGTTCCCAGAAGTATGCTTTGATAATGTAAATTATTAATTTTATTAGTATTGTGTAAGTATGTATGTGCCTGTATGTGTAATTTAACTTTTTGGCTACAAGATGGCGCTAGTGAGCACTTTCCTATTGTAGGAATTGTTCACTTTTTTTCTTTCTACATTTAACAACACTGTTACTGTTTCCTGTTTTTATGAATGGATGTGACCGCTGATCGCGGTCATGTCCATTCATTCCAGGCATTGTGATTGGGTACAGGACCTCTCGCTGAACACGGAATCCCGATAGAAACGGCGCCGGGACGGGCACGCATACGTGCGGAGCAGCGGCGGGAATGCGCAACGTATTAAAACGTAATGTTGCCGTTAACAGGCTCAAACATGATGTTTTAATATGCTACATTGTCGGTAAGTGGTTAAAAGTGAAATAATTCAGTAGGATAACTATGAGAATAGGGCCAGGAGACCGAATATTAGAGTAAGAAAACTGGCCCAGAAGATTTGAAATCCTTTCTGGTAGACATTTTAAACATGCCATACTTTCAGCCTACAGCTTTTTACTCTTGTGCAAAATTTTGTATTCAATAAAGTATTTAATTTTATGTGAATTATAGTTGGCATGTATTGGCACCTGTTCTTTCCCCACACATGTGTCCTATGTGTAGCTAAGACATGCAGCTAAACCTTCCTGGCTCCCAATAAGCGAGACTGATTGAAGTACTCTTGTACAGTATTTATTGAAATCACAGGCAGTGAAACAAGAGAATAGATGAATGTACAATAAGGCTCTCATAGTAGATATAATGATTACAACAAACAGTGCACGAATAAGCAAAATTGCAGTTTAGCATTGTACATGTGCTCATTTAGGCTCCTGACAGACAGTATAGGAAGAAAGCACAGGGTAATCTAACAGTGTATAAACATACTCCAGTCCAGAGTGTCTCTGTTATGAATATAGCAAACACGAGGTGTGATACACAATAAGTCATTCACCAAGAATGCTGACGAACGTAAGACCAAAAAGGCCCCAATCCTCAGATCTGACTGGACGCATGGCTCTGTTTGCCATGTTGCCATGACCATCACCCGCCGGGATACGGAGCTATCAGCCTAACGGCTTAACCTCACAGCAGACGGCAGCTGGCGCAAGTTTGTGAAGTGCAGACTGCTATTATGCAGTCTGTCACTTCTAAGAGTGATCATATGGGTCATTTGGACGCAACGTGGGGCATATCTAGGAATACTTGATGAGATTGGACACACAGGTCAGTCATTGTGTAAAAGATTATTGTCTTGGAAGTAATATTTATGCAATATTATTGTATAGGCTACAAAGTGTATGCCAATGAAGGGGGAGGTTTCCTGTGTTGCCTGGGGGTTTGATCACAGTTTATATGTCTGTGTTTGTACACTGCATCACTTGTATGTCTGCACTTTATCTGATGAAGGGAACCTCTGTGGCCCCTGAAACAATTGTCATGTTGTGCATACTATAAGGAATAAACATCCTGGAATATCGATATTGGTGTGGTAGCCGAACTTGAATCTTTCATGTTGAACTGATGTGGCTTTTGCATCCAGGCTATGCACCCAACTACTTACGGTGAGGTGTGCCTCTTCAAAACCCGATATTGCACCAAAAAGGCCCCAGGTCCTGATGGTCTTACAGCTTTATACTATAAAAAGTTCCAAGGTGTGCTATGCCCCATCTCCAAACCTTTCTTAATGATCTCCATAAAAACAACCTCTCCCACCCAGAAATTTTTAGACGCCTTTATTACTCTTATACTGAAACCTCAGAGAGATCCCCTTCAGCCTAAAAATTACAGGCCCATCTCCCTTCCTAATATTGATTACAAGTTACTCACTGCTTAGCCCAAATAATTAATAAACTCCTACCCTTTGTAGTTCATAATGATCAGGTGGGCTTCGTCCTTTTTTGACAGGCCACCGAGAAAATCATAAAAAAGTAGCCGTAATCGCACATGCTAATAAGACCAGGCTACCATTAATGACACTTACACTTGATATTGAAAAAGCGTTCAATATAATAGCCTGGCCTTATATGTTTGATGTTATTTCTCATTTAGAAATCCCAGAAACCTTCATGCACTGGTTGACCCAGATTTACTCCACACCCCATGCAACCCTTAAACTGCCCGGCGCCCCTAATCTCTCAATCTCCATCTGTAGGGGCACCCGACAAGGATGTCCCCTCTCGCCAGCTATTTTCACTATCGTCATAGAGTCCTAGCCTTGTATACACAATTATACAATGGTACACAGTATCAGGAGAAGAGTTTAAACTCGGCCTATTTGCTGATGACATCTTATTCACTTATCACCAACCCCCTTGTTTCAATCTCTAAACTTATGAAAGCTTTAAAATATTTTGAAGGGTTTTCAGGCCTGAGACTCAACTATGAAAAGTTGGAAGCCATGTATTTCAACTATATAAAAGCCCAAGCCTCGGCCATTTCCACACTATGCAATTTTCAGCATCATGATCATTTTACACAATATTTAGCAATCAAGCTCACAACAAATGACTACACACTGTGAACCTCTATATCGGGATTTATATGCTCAGGTCGTGGAATACATCTAGAAATATCCTGGGCAGGGAGAATCACTAGTGTTTAAATGACTTTGCTGCCCAAGACTCTCTTATTTTCATGTTCTTCCTGTCTCCATCAAGAAAAATGATATCTCCCTCCTTCAAAAAGAAATCAACATGGGGACGTGGCCTGCATGGAGACCAGGACGGCCGCTCGTTAGCTGAGCTCCGGCGATACCTTGCCTGAAGCGGCTCAAAGTTACCCCATTCCAGAACAAACACCAGTTCACAGACATAGAGGAAACATCCATGGACCTTAATGCCTCCGAGAAGAGGAAGAAGAACGTCCTTAAGCCGCAGAAACTGATGGATTTCTATCCACCACGCGGTGGATCTGCTCCCCAAGATGGCGCCGACGATCTCTGCACCGCAGAATCCTGACATCAGTCAACTCCCAGAAGGGGAAAATGAATTGCCCTCCTCACCTGAAACTTCTTCTCCCTTTCAGAGCCCAGCGAAATCAAAGCTAATGTTGGGCGAACACCTAGATGTTCGGGTTCGCGAACGTTCGCCGAACATCGCCGCGATGTTCGGGTGTTCGCGCCGAACTCCGAACATAATGGAAGTCAATGGGGACCCGAACTTTCGTGCTTTGTAAAGCTTCCTTACATGCTACATACCCCAAATTTGCAGGGTATGTGCACCTTGGGAGTGGGTACAAGAGGAAAAAAAATATTTGAAAAAGAGCTTATAGTTTTTGAGAAAATTTATTGTAAAGTTTCAAAGGAAAAACTGTCTTTTAAATGTGTAAAATGTCATGTTTCTTTGCACAGGTAACATGCTTTTTGTCGCCATGCAGTCATAAATGTAATACAGAGAAGAGGTTCCAGGAAAAGGGACCGGTAACGCTAACCCAGCACCAGCAGCAGCACACGTGATGGAACAGGAGGAGGAGGCGCAGGAGGAGAAGGCCACGCTTTTTGAGACACAACCCAGGCCTTGCATGAGGACAAGAAGCGTGCGGATAGCATGCTTTTTACCGCCATGCAGTCATAAATGTAATAAAGATGAGAGGTTCCATAAACAGGGACCGGCAACGCTAACCCAGCAGCAGCAGCAGCACACGTGATGGAACAAGAGGAGGCACAGGAGGAGAATGCCACGCTTTGAGACACAACAACCCAGGCCTTGCATGAGGACAAGAAGCGTGCGGATAGCATGCTTTGTACCGCCATGCAGTCATAAATGTAATAAAGATAAGAGGTTCAATAAACAGGGACCGGGCGGCAACGCTAACCCAGCAGCAGCAGACGTGATGGAACAGGAGGAGGCGCAGGAGGAGAAGGCCACGCTTTCAGGCGCAACTCAGGCCTTGCATGAGGACAAAAAAATGCGTGCGCAAAGCAATGCAATGAGTAGTTTTCAGGACACAATGGGCTATTCGGAGGAGCTATTCCCACCCCCACAATCTTCTACCTGTGAAAGGTCAATGGAACAGCCACAAATGTTGTGCCCGGATTCACAACCTTTTTCTGTGGAAAATGCACCTCGCACTGAAATGCAAGGCGAGGCCGAGGATGAACATGACGTCACCAACTCAACATGACGCAAAATGGGGGCGGAACAGAAAGCTGCTTTCAATGTTTTGAAGGCCTTAATTGCCTCCGGTGGCCAGTTAGATGCATCATTCATCACACCCAAATCCCAGAGCAATGTGTACAGGAATTTGAATCGCAGGAGGTGTACCGAGATCATCTGGACAAGTGACAAGTGACCAAGTGAAAAGTGACAAAGTGAAAAGTGAGAGGTTGTTCTGGGGAGCTCTACTCCACTGCACACAGTCACATATGAGGAGAGGTCTCGTCGGGACTGCTGATCCTCCTCAGCTTGCTCAAAGCCTTGAGGGTTCCTGAAGATCCTCTGCTTGGAGTTCGTCGGGGTTCAGCTTGGTGTCGGGGTCGGCGGCGTCCTCCTCACTCCAACGTGGCAGATCTTCTGTTGAAGGAAAAAAAAGAAACATTTTTAAAAGTCCAGTACCGCTTCTGAAGGACTCACCAAGAGATGCAGGAGCGCTTCAATCTAGCGAACCATCGCTCACTGGGTGATGTCCCTCCCTACGCGCTGGAATTCTACGCTGCACATGCTAGCACGCTTTTGCGCAGTGCCGAGGCGCATTCCAGCAGCTAGCTACCAAGCTTCTGTGGATCTGATTGGGCCACCATGTTGGATCTCTGCCAAGTCCTCCAAAATTTTGAACAATCCACGTTGCTTGTGACTGAGCAGTGACAACTCTACAGTCAGCATTACAATACCACTGCTGTGTTTACTGAAGAAATCAATGTTGAAGATGGAAACCGCTGGCATGATGCAAGTGGGGGAATCTGAAGATGAAAACGATCAGCGTGATGATACCAACATCAGGCAACCTGCCTCAGGAAACGCTGGTCCCAGCTATGACAAAGAACAGGACGAGGAACAGCTGGAGTTGGAGCAGGAATTGGATGCCCCCACTGCCGAGGGACAGAGCGGTGCACGTTGGACTTCCACAATTTAGCGGGAATGGACAGCAGAAGAGGAAGAAAGTGATGCTGGTGACGAATATGGTGCATCACAACAATCACAACGCTCACAAGAACATGAAGACAGAGGAGTCTGGCAGGATTCTCTGGCACACATGGCTCAATTCATGCTAGACTGCATTGAACGCGGCCCGCGCATTATTCACTATTCATTATTATTCATTATTCTGGACAACACCAATTACTGGGTTTATACCAAGTTTATACAAACACAATGTTAAAAAACTGATTGAAGAAAGTGTCAGACAGGTCAAAAATGGAACAATTCCAGCAGGCCCTTGAGGATGGAGACTTTAGAGAGGAGATTGACATCCTCCTCCTTCTCTAGCCAGTTGTACGCCGACAGACTGACTTCAGCAAACCCAGGAGGACCAGGAGGGCAGCAAAGAACACAAGCTGCTGCTAGTGCCCAAAAGGGAATGGTATTGGCAGTGTCCTTGGAGTGGGAACATTTTCTGACACCCATGCAGCAGCCCACAGAACAGCAATCGGGCAGTTCCACGTCCTCCAACACCAATCGCCTGGAGAAGATGGTCAAGGACTACATGTCAGATGGCGTAGCTGTGTTGAACAATCCATCTGCAGACAGATGGTGAGTGTGACAGCACAGAAGGACCATGGCAACTCACTCATAGTACCACAGTTTGATAGTGCTGCCCAAAACATTATATGGATCCGTGGACCCGGGCAGTACTGGGAAGTGGGAACGCAGATTTTAGTACCTAAACACACGATACAACATGTTTTCCGGGGTCGGACTCTGAGGCACATACAGATGGTCCCGATCATCATCCTCATCATACAACTCTTCTCCTGAGTCTGACCCACCCACCACCTCTGCCACCCCAACATCCCCAGACACAGACCCCTCATCGTCCTCAACATTAACTTGGGATGCTGGCCTGAGCCCGACCTCCTCCTCCACATCAGGCCCCATCATCTCCTCAATGGCAGCCCTCAATAATCGCTCTGGCGCCGGACCGATGGACACAACGTTCTCCTCCGGGGAGGGCTGCTGCTGACCACTGGCTGCTGGGGTGGATGTTATAGCTTGCGTGGGGCGTTGGCTGTTGCTGTTGTTGGGAGTGCTGCTCACAGCGGAGGTCTCTGAGGAACTCATGGTGAGCTCATATAGTGGTTGACGTTGAGTGGAGTATTACTGATCCCAGCAATATACACACTGACTGGCAGAGTACGCAATGCTATATAGTGGTTGACGGTGAGTGAAGTACTACAGATCCCAGCAATATACACAGTGACTGGCAGTACAATGGTATGGGTGGGTGAGCAGAGTACTACAGGTCCCAGCAATGCTATATAGTAATGGGGTGACTGAGTGAGCGGCAGTGTACTACTGTTCCCAGCAGACACAGAGTGGCAGTAAACACAATGCTATATAGTGTGGCTGAGCGAGCGGTGTACTACTGTTCCCAGCAGACACAGAGTGGCAGTAAACACAATGCTATATAGTGTGGCTGAGCGAGGTACACAGTGGCAGTAAACACAATGCTACATAGTGTGGTTGAGCGAGCGGTGTAGTACTGTTCCCAGCAGACACAGAGTGGCAGTAAACACAATGCTTTATAGTGTGGCTGAGCGAGGTACACAGAGTGACAGTAAACACAATGCTATATAGTGTGGCTGAGCGAGCGGTGTACTACTATTCCCAGCAGACACAGAACAGTAAACAGAATGCTATATAGTGTGGCTGAGCGGTGTACCACTATTCCCAGCAGCGACACAGAGCACAATGCTATACAGTGGCGGGTGAGCGGTGTACCACTATTCCCAGCAGCGACACAGAGCACAATGCTATACAGTGGCGGGTGAGCGGTGTACTACTATTCCCAGCAGACACAGAGTGGCAGTAAACAGAATGCTATATAGTGTGGCTGAGCGAGGTACACAGAGTGGCAGTAAACAGAACGCTATATAGTGTGGCTGAGCGAGCGGTGTACTACTATTCCCAGCAGACACAGAGTGGCAGTAAACAGAATGCTATGTAGTGTGGCTGAGCGAGGTACACAGAGTGGCAGTAAACAGAATGCTATATAGTGTGGCTGAGCGAGCGGTGTACTACTATTCCCAGCAGACACAGAACAGTAAACAGAATGCTATATAGTGTGGCTGAGCGAGGTACACAGAGTGGCAGTAAACAGAATGCTATATAGTGTGGCTGAGCGAGCGGTGTACTACTATTCCCAGCAGACACAGAGTGGCAGTAAACAGAATGCTATATAGTGTGGCTGAGCGAGGTACACAGAGTGGCAGTAAACAGAATGCTATATAGTGTGGCTGAGCGAGCGGTGTACTACTATTCCCAGCAGACACAGAACAGTAAACAGAATGCTATATAGTGTGGCTGAGCGAGGTACACAGAGTGGCAGTAAACAGAATGCTATATAGTGTGACTGAGCGAGCGGTGTACTACTATTCCCAGCAGCGACACAATGACTGGGGGGACCCTGGCTAGCGTGGCTGGAGCGCGAACTACCCTGCCTGCCTACCCAAAGCTAAACCCACAGACAAATGGCGGAGATATGACGTGGTTCGGGTATTTATTTACCCGAACCACGTGACAGTTCGGCCAATCAGAGCGCGTTCGGATCCGAACCACGTGACCCGTTCGGCCAATCACAGCGCTAGCCGAACGTTCGGGGAACGTTCGGCCATGCGCTCTTAGTTCGGCCATGTGGCCGAACGGTTTGGCCGAACACCATCAGGTGTTCGGCCGAACTCGAACATCACCCGAACAGGGTGATGTTCTGCAGAACCCGAACAGTGGCGAACACTGTTCGCCCAACACTAATCAAAGCTCAGGAGAGACATCGATGCTGCAGCTACACACGAGGTAGGCCTCTCCCAGCATCCGAATGCAGGACCCAGCCTTACAGACACGCAGCTTCATATAGAAGCCTTTCCTGCTGCTGACCAAGCAGCGTCCCAATCATTTATTAAATACATTCTGCTTACATTCAAATCTTCCTCAGATCTTGAACTCAGATCCCTCTACCCCCCAACCCTCCGAAGCCTTAATTAACCAATTCCTGGAGTCTATTCAGCTCCCACAACTCTCTCAATCGCAATCAGGGCCGGTTTAAGCAACAATGGGGCCCCAGGGCAAAATAAACCTGGGGGCCCCCCAACATATACCCCGGAACAAAAATCGGCATTAGGGGACCTTTTTTGCAGCTGGTATAGTCAGGGTGTGAAGTCCCAATCGGTCAGAGCTCCACATTCTGGTTATCCCAGCCTGCATGGGGGACAAGGGGTTAAAAAGTTTCAGGAGGGGGGACCCCACATAATTTTTTTAAAAAAAAAAAAATTCCCACACTCTAAACATAAAAAAAAATTGGGAAAATAGGAAAAAATGCCAGGGATGTTCATACAGCCATATTGCGGCTGTATAGCGATCCCTGGCCAAAGCGCTGCGGCTGCGTATAGACCTCCTGGAAACCCCGTCAGGAAATTTATTGCGCTTTCGTTTGATGCATGTAAAATTACACTACCGTTAGGTTTGCTATTAAAAGTGACATTTATCGCATTTAAAACTATACTTTTTTCCTTCTAAACTTTAAAATCGATTTTCTCAAAAACTATAAGGTCTTTTTGAAAAATTGTTTTTTCCTCTTATTCCTAATGATCTCCTTAAAGGATACCCCAACTGAAATGTGACATAATGAGATAGACATGTGTATGTACGGTGCCTAGCACACAGATAACTATGCTGTGTTCCTTTTTTTATTTTTCTGCCTGAAAGAGTTAAATATAAGGTATGCAAGTGGCTGACTCAGTCCTGACTCAGACAGGAAGTGACTACAGTGTGACCCTCACTGATAAGAAATTCCAACTATAAAACACTTTCCTAGCAGAAAATGGCTTCTGAGAGCAAGAAAGAGGTAAAAAAGGGGAATTTCTTATCAGTGAGAGTCACACTGTAGTCACTTCCTGTCTGAGTCAGGACTGAGTCAGCCACTTACATACCTGATATTTAACTCTTTCAGGCAGAGAAAGAAAAAAAGGAACACAGCATAGTTATCTGTGTGCTAGGCACTGTACATACACATGTCTATCTCATCATGTCACATTTCAGTTGGGGTATCCTTTAACATATCCAAATTTGCAAATTTAGGGTTTCTAGCATTTAAGGTGGAATTGCTATTAACCATTAAAGTCGGCAGGTTTTTAAATGTGTTTTTTTTTCCTTTGAAACTTTAAAATCGATTTTCTCAAAAACTATAAGGCCGATTTGAAAAAAAAAATGTTTCCTCTTGTAGCCACTGGGGGCCCCTACAAGCTCTGGGGCCCTGGGGCAGCTGCCTCCTTTGCCTTAATGGTAGCGCCGGCCCTGATCGCAATTAACATACCTTAACAGTCCTTTCTCAGATGAAGAAATATTTAAAACAATGAAATCACTGAAACGTAATAAAGCTCCCGGACCAGATGGGTTCAGCAACAAATATTTACTGGCTTTCTCGTCTACTCACCCCTTTTCTCACTCTCCTTTTTAATAATTTTGCCTCCTTAGGCAAGATCCCTGGAACATCCCTGGGTGTCTATCCTACCCACTTTGAAAGTATCTGTCTTCATGACCCCATGCAAAAAGGTGTACTGTCATTTTTATACTCTGCCTTTAACACTCCCCCACCTGGTTTCGCACACTTATATCAAAAACAATGAAAACTGAATTTCCATTCTCTTGACAATGACCAATGGGCCAAGTGTCTGGATACCTTGTCTAAGGGAAGTATGCAAAAGACCAACATGGAGGTCTTTATAAGTCTCCTTCACCCTAGTCCCTTATAAACTACACATTATTGACCCTACTCACATCCCGCTATGTTTCAGGGGTTGTAAGTCTCCAGGTACAATGTTTCACATTTGGTATTCGTGTCCAAGGGTCTCACACCTCTGAGGAAGGATTTGTCTCTTGATAAACAAAATATTTCCTCAACACATATCCCTTGATCTCAAACTTTTCTTATTGGGGCTTAAGCTGGACTCGATCCCGCACGCCCAACATAAGTTGATGCAGTTCATTGCTACAGAAGTGAAGACTTATGTTGCAGTCAATTGTAATCTCTCTTATCTTCAGGTGATTGATAGGATTAATGTTACATTACCATGTGAGCGTATTGACACTATAGTAAATGACAGATTCCTTCACTTCCAAAAGGTGTGGGGCCCTTGGATCTCCAACAAGCTCTCTCGGGGTGTTTAGTACTAAAAGGAAGTGGACACTTGACCACCCAACTACTAGACAAGATGCAACAGCGGACAATGGTTCGTACTTTCTGCCTGGTACCAGGCAGTGAACCCGTTCAACATACAAAGGACAACACAGACACATGTATTGCAGTCAAACAAGGGTTAATCTTTATTAGAACAAAATCCTTCCTTTATACCCAAAATATGTTGCCAGCACATGCGTAGTAGTGGGGCAACTGTTTACAGCAAGTCACATTTTACAGGAAGGACACGGTTCATTTGAACAGGGGAAAACAGGTAATTGCGATGGAACAGGTGTTCCAATCAGGGGTGCTCGGATAGTACTTTTTAAAATCCAAATTGATCCAGATCTGGATATCCAGATATCCGGATCCGGTACGGATATCTGAATCTGACCTTTTAGAAATCCGCGTTCACGCGGATATCCGGACGCACTATCCACGGATATCCAACCTATTCAGATATCTGGATAGAAAAACCGGAAGTGCCCTTTAAAATGCTTCCAAAACATTTTAAGAGGTGAAAAACACCTCCACCCTCCTTCCTCCTCCTAACTGTTCATGGATCTTGTCTTCAAGGAATTTGTAGGATGTCAAAAGCAAGCTCACATACATTGGCCAGGAGTCGAACCCAAGTCAACTGTTTGGAAGGCAGCTATGCTCACCACTATACTGCCACACAGTGAATGCTTCTCTGTAGGAAAAAGTGGTGTTAAACTTCTTGGAGCAGACTTACTTCCTCCCTCCAAAAGACACACATACATCCCCATAAAATCATTTAGCAGCAACTGAGTGCATAGTCTCTGAGGCACAATTGGTTAGTGCATTTGGCTGTTAACCGAAAGGATGGTGGTTCAAACCCACAAAGGGACAGCCTTGCCTTTTGTGTTCAACAGTTGTCCGAAGAGAACCCCAGATAGCCATTTAGCAGCAACTGCATGCACAGTCTCTGTGGTGCAATTGGTTAGTGCATTTGGCTGTTAACCGAAAGGTTGGTGGTCCAAGCCGACCCAGGGACGGCCTTGCCTTTTGTGTTCAACAGTTGTCCGAAGAGAACCCCAGATAGCCATGTAGAATCATCTCTCTCTCGCTCTCTCTCTCTCTATCTCTCAGCTGATGTGTAAGGATCTGCTCAGCTGTCTGCACGGGCAGACAGCTGTTTGTCCATTCTTTAGGTCTGAATGCTACAGGTCTCTGGAAAAGAGACCTGTCTTCGCTTTGCAAGTTTCAGAGTTGCTCTGCTGAGGAATTTGCATACACTTGTCATGCAAATTGCCTAGCTGCCTCCTTTGAAGGCTTGCAATATAAATACCATGTTCTCCCAGAATCCCTTGCTGGTCATGATGGTTTTTTCCTGCAAACTCTCCTGGAGTGTCAGCCTTGCTGTCATTTGCTAAGATTATCTTAGCGTAATTCCCGGGGACTGCACTAGGCATCCCTTCTAGTGCAGTCAGGTTGTATTATCTGTGTTGCCTTGTTCTGTCTCTCTGTCTCGATTGTCTTGTCGCGGTCGACAGGAAATCGTTCTGTCTGTCTGGGAGTGTAGGTCAGAGCTGCGGTTGCTACTGGCTGCTCCATCTGTCTGGATTGCATTCGCCCTAGTGGTAGTGGCAGTGCTTCCTTCTGTATTCTGCCTTAGGGGTGCTAACCAGAGCAGCGGTTGCTACTGGTAGCCCCATCTGTTTGTCTGTCTGGATCGCATCCGCTCTAGCGGTAGCAGCGGTGGTTCCTTCTGTGCTCTGTCTGGGAGTGTAGGCCAGAGCTGCGGTTGCTGCTGGCTACTCCTTCTCTCTGTGTTGTCTGGTACGAATGCTTGCTGTAGGCTCGGTGAGGTAACCGTTTAGCAAGCGCTCGCGTTCTCTATTTCGTGTTTGTGTTGTATTGGTTAGTTAGGGTGGCACGCTTATCATTGGGCACCTAACGTGCGGTGATCGTGTCTACATCGCGTTCGCTGTTGCGAATGAGTACGGTGTTCGCATTTAGCTAGCGTTTGTTATTTTCCTTGATGTTCTAATTGTTGTTGCTTGCTGTGCCTTTTGTTACTCTCGTGCTCTGTCCTGCTCAGTCTTGTGTCTAAGCAAAAGTGTATTCCTGCGCTGCTGTAACACTTAATGGCAGTGGAGATGCTCCCAGGTGCTGCTCCAAGCGCTGGGTGGCTCCAGCAATCTGTGTGAGTGAAGAGAAGAAAAAACAGGAGCGCCTCTCTGGTGCATTAACGTTTAATTAGAGAGATAAGCGCATTAAAATTCCACTTACAGTGTGTAAGGATAGGTACAGCGTGTCTCAAAGCCTGCCGTCAGCTCCTCTCCTAGCTAACGTTTCGGCGTTAGACCACGCCTTCGTCTGACGAAGGCGTGGTCTAACGCCGAAACGCGTCGTGACGTCAGACGGCATCGCGTGAGGAAGCCCCGCCCACCAGATCCTCGCTCCACATCGCACCATCGCGCTTCTCGCTCTGGCCAAGTGAGAGAGCTAGGAGAGGAGCTGACGGCAGGCTTTGAGACACGCTGTACCTATCCTTACACACTGTAAGTGGAATTTTAATGCGCTTATCTCTCTAATTAAACGTTAATGCACCAGAGAGGTGCTCCTGTTTTTTCTTCTCTTCAGTCTTGTGTCTGTTGGCAATCGCCAGTCTGACGATTGCATTCATACTTTGTGTAATGAAAAATCCGCATCGCCGGATGGATTGCGGAAATATGGTCGCATCCAGTCTGGCAAGCGGACCTTCCAACGCGGGATGCGGAAATTCGTCCGCATCCGCTGCGCAAACCCGTCCGAATACTCTGCTCCAAACTCACCAGCATGCTGCTCACCAGGGCTCTGCCGTCTTGCCTCTAGGGGGTGCGCGCGCACGCCAGACACGCCTTTATACTCTTAGAAAGCGCAGGGGCATTTCTAGGGTCCTTGGAGATCGGGGGCACCTGTGGGCACCAGGTGGGGAGGTATATGCGCCGCGGCAAAAAATGGGCATGGCCATGCGGTGAGTGGGCGTGGCCATGGGTGGGGCCAAATGTACATGAACTTAGTAGCGGTGTAAGCTACAGATAACGGGCCTGCCCATCAAAATATTGGATGCGACCCCTGTCCTTTATTTAGATAATTTACAATCAGTATAGGCATATAGATAAAGATGTATACGCACATACAATTTTGATTGGTCAATCACTGACCACCAATTTTATCACCCCCGTGCAGTAAGTGGGCCAACAGACAATGAATTTTATGAACAGAGCTAAAATTGGCTAATCAAAATTGTATGCGTGTACCCGGCTTTACGGCTAATACTGTACATACTGAAAGTAGCAGGGATCAGCATACAATACAGCTGGTTTACAATCAGTACAGGCACAAAGTAACACCTTACACTGTACACACTGGAGGTAGATCAGCACACAGTGCAGGCACTAGAGAACAGCGTATACTGTACATACTGTAGACAGCAGAATTCAGCACACTGCAGCTAGCGTGCCAAAAATATGAGGATCACGTTGTGCGGCGCGCTTATCGCGCCGCACCAAAAAATGGGCCATGGACCAGAATGTAGGTGTGGTAATGGGTGGAGACAAATTTACATGAACCTAGCAATGGTGGGACATTAGATTAGGACAGTGGTGGCGAACCTTTTGGAGGCCGAGTGCCCAAACTGCAACTCAAAAGTCACTTATCTATCGCAAAGTGGCAACAGCAATTTAAACTAAATACTGTACAAACGTTTTAACTCATACAATACAATACAATACAATACAATAACATTTGTAAAGCGCTTTTCTCCCATAGGACTCAAAGCGCATAGCTGTGTCTCAGATTAATACAGGGTTTCAGGCTGGGTTGTGTTACAGAGGAGATAGTCAGATGTTCATGAATGCCAGACTGAAAAGGTAGGTTTTCAGTTTAGACTTAAATGTTTCCAGGCATGGGGCTGTCCTGATTGGGTGTGGCAGGGAGTTCCAAAGTGTAGGGGCAGCATGACAAAAGGCTCTGTCTCCAAAGGTTTTCAGGTGGACTCTGGGGGTGACCAAGGTGTTACGTCCTTTTGATCTAAGATTGTGGGGGGTGTGATGTAGTTGCAACAAGTCCTTCAGGTATCCAGGGCCCAGATTGTGCAAGGATTTGAATGTCAGTAAGCCAATCTTAAACAGAATTCTCCATTTTATCGGTAGCCAGTGGAGTGAGCTCAGGGTTGGTGTTATGTGGCAATGGCGGGGTTGGCTCGTTAACAGCCTTGCGGCGGCATTCTGTACTAATTGCAGGCGGCGTAAGTCTTTCTTATGCAGGCCTGTGTAGAGGACGTTGCAGTAGTCTAACCTTGATGTGACGAAGGCATGAACTAGGGTTGGAAGATCCTCTGAAGGAATTAGGTGTTTAATCCTTGCAATATTCCTTAGGTGAAAGAAGGAATGTTTCACAACAGCTGAGATTTGATTCCTGAAGCTTAATTTCCCATCAATCAGTACTCCCAGGCTGCGCACACAGTCTGAGTTGTTCAGGTCTGAGCTCCCTATCCTTAGCGGTGTTGGTTGAGACTGGAGCTGCTTTGCTGTTGAGCCCTGGCCCTCGATAACAAGAACCTCAGTTTTGTCAGCATTAAGTTTTAGCCAATTATTATTCATCCACTCCTGAAGCTCAGCTAAGCATGCGTTTATTTGTGGAGTAGGGTCTGTGACGTCAGGTTTGAATGACAAATATAGCTGGGTGTCATCAGCATAGCAATGATATGTCAGGCCATGTTTTTGTATGTTTTCTCCAAGTGGCAGCATGTATATGGTGAACAGTAAAGGGGATAATATTGCGCCCTGAGGTACACCGTATTTTAGTGGTACAGGGTTGGAGAGGAAGGGCCCTAAGGCTACCCTTTGTGTTCTGCCAGCCAGGAAGGAGTTGAACCACCGGAGAACAATGCCATCTATGCCACAGTACTCTTGTAGCCTGTTGAGTAAGATTTCATGATCGACTGTGTCAAAAGCCGCTGAGAGGTCGAGCAAAATCAGGATGGAACATTGACCCTTGTCTCTTGCAATGAGCAGATCATTGCAAATCTGGGTGAGGGCTGTTTCACAGCTGTGATATTTCCTGAAACCAGATTGAAGAGGGTCAAGGATGTTGTTTCTGGAGAGCCTGGCTTCAAGTTGGAGGTAGACAGCCTTTTCAATAACTTTTCCCAGAAAGGGGAGGTTTGAGACAGGTCTGTAGCTGTTTAAAGCATCTGGGTCTAAGGATGGTTTCTTGAGTAGAGGCCTGACGATTGCTTCTTTCAGAGTAGAGGGAAACCACCCTTCCTGTAAGGAGCCGTTGACTATTTTGTGGAATGCCGGTGTAAATAGTTCAGGGCATTTCAACATGAACTTAGTGGGGCCAGGGTCAGATCGCAGGTAGTCTGGCGAAGGTTTGAGAGGATATCCAAGATGTCTTTTTCAGTGATTACCTTAAAATCAGACCATGGTGGTAGGCTATTTTTGCACCTGTTATATGGCTCTGCATGGGTTTCTGGGGCTGTGAATTGAATGGCAGATCGTATGGAGGAGACTTTGTCTGAGAAGAAGTGGGCAAATTTCTCGCACAGTTCATGTGAAGGTCTGATGCTGGATTTCCTGCAAGATGGATTGCAGAGACTGTCAACCGTGCGGAAGAGTTGGGCAGGTCTGTTGGCTGCATTTGCAATTTCGTGAGACAGGAATAAGGACTTCTTTTTGTTAATCATCATTTGATATTTTTTCAGGGGAGCAATTAGGGAAAGTTTGTCATCAGGAGACTGATGTTTGTGCCACCTTCGTTCCAGTCTGCGTCCCTGTTTCTTTAGTTCCTTTATAGAGTTGTCAAACCAGCGAGCATGATGTAATGGTGCGGAACGTTTAATCTTTAAGGGAGCTATGGCGTCAAAAGCGGCTGAGACATCGTGGTTAGATTTAAGGACCATGGATTCAAGGCCGAAGTTGTGATCTGTCAGTCCACCTAGATTGAGGCTGTTCTGAAGGTGTTGGGGTGTCAAACCTTTCAAGGAACGATATTTTATTAGTGTACATGAACATTGTGGAACATTATAGTGTAGTATACATGAACATTATGGAAAATCCAAGTTGAAAATAAACTGTGAAGATAAACAATTTCATCCATCCTACTCCTGAAAAATGTATTCAATTTTTTAGAACCTCCCAGTTTTATTTTCTGTTTTAAAAAGCTAAAAAAGTAGGTTTAATGCTATTGTCTCATATGATAAGGATTCCGCTTTTCCCATAGTCTCGCAGTTAGCAATCATGTGACCCCCAACAAGACAAATTCAGCAATCGTGAGGCCCCCGACATGACAAATTCAGCAATCGTGACGCCCCCGACATGACAAATTCAGCAATCGTGACGCCCTCGACATGACAAATTCAGCAATCGTGAGGCCCCCAACATGACAAATTCAGCAATCATGAGGCCCCCAACATGACAAATTCAGCAATCATGAGGCCCCCAACAAATCATGAGGCCCCCAACAAGACAAATTCAGCAATCATGAGGCCTCCAACAAATCATGAGGCCCCCAACAAGACAAATTCAGCAATCTTGAGGCCCCCAACAAATCATAAGGCCCCCAACAAGACAAATTCAGCAGTCATGAGGCACATAAATAGACACAGCATTTCACATAAATAGGCAGAATGCCCCCTTAATATGGTAGCCCCCCCAGGTTAGCTAGTGAGTGACAGGCGCCTCCAGCTAGGTAGTGAGTGACAGGGACCCTCGATAGTGAGTGACAGGGACCCCCGATAGTGACAGGGACCCCCAATAGATAGTGACAGGGACCCCAGTTAGTGAGTGACAGGGACCCCAGTTAGATAGTGACAGGGAACCACAGTTAGATATTGACAGGGACCCCAGTTAGATAGTGACAGGGACCTCAGTTAGCTAGTGAGTGACAGGGACCCCTGATAGTGAGTGACAGGGACCCCAGTTAGTGAGTGACAGGGACCCCAGTTAGTGAGTGACAGGGACCCCTGATAGTGAGTGACAGGGACCCCAGTTAGTGAGTGACAGGGACCCCAGTTAGTGAGTGACAGGGACCCCAGTTAGTGAGTGACAGGGACCCCAGTTAGTGAGTGACAGGGACCCCAGTTAGTGAGTGACAGGGACCCCCGATAGATAGTGAGTGACAGGGACCCCCGATAGATAGTGAGTGACAGGGACCCCCGATAGATAGTGAGTGACAGGGACCCCAGTTAGTGAGTGACAGGGACCCCCGTTAGCTAGTGAGTGACAAGGACCCCCATTAGCTAGTGAGTGACAGGGACCCCCGTTAGCTAGTGAGTGACAGGGACCCCCATTAGCTAGTGAGTGACAGGGACCCCCGTTAGCTAGTGAGTGACAGGGACCCCCATTAGTGAATGACAGGGACCCCAGTTAGTGAGTGACAGGGACCCCCGTTAGCTAGTGAGTGACAGGGACCCCCATTAGCTAGTGAGTGACAGGGACCCACGATAGTGAGTGACAGGGACCCCCGTTAGCTAGTGAGTGACAGGGACCCCCGTTAGCTAGTGAGTGACAGGGACCACCGATAGCTAGTGAGTGACAGGGACCCCCGTTAGCTAGTGAGTGACAGGGACCCCCGATAGTGATTGACAGGGATCCCCGTTAGCTAGTGAGTGACAGGGACCCCCAATAGCTAGTGAGGGACAGGGACCCCCATTAGGTAGTGAGTGACAGGCGCAGCCAGCAGACCTCGATCAGCGCCGCGGGCGACCCGACCAGATACAGCGGGCGCTGGACGCACCACGCTGTATATGCGGAAGTGATGTCACTTCCGCATATCAGCGGTGTACGCTAGGTCCTAGCGCCCGCTGTGTCTGGTCACTGGCTGATCGAGGTCTGAGCTCTGGCCGCGGGGTCAGCCAGGGGGGGCAGCGGCGGCCGGGAGGCAGCGGCGGCCAGGAGGGGACAGCGGGAAGTGCCGGGCACCCCTGGGGAAGAGCTCCGTGGCACCCCAGGACAGATTGGGGGCACATGCCCCCCCAAAATAGGGCTAGCGACGCCTGTCAGCTGACATGGAGGTCAGCTGACATTTTAGCTTGCTCTGATTGGTTGCTGCCTGGGGTGGAGACTTCTCTCCCAGGCAGTATATAAGGAAGTGCTTTTCAGTCACACTTCGTCTGTGTTTGCGATACCCTGTGTCAGCACTCAGACCTAGTCAGCCTTGTCTCTGGTTTTGTGTTATAAATTGGTTTATCGCCAATATATACACATATATTACTGTTTGATTTATCGTGTATGATCCTGTGCCTGTCTTGACTACTCTTCTGCTTCCTAAATCTGTACTTCGCCAGCCCGTACCGTTATCGACTATTGGCTTGGTTTCCGACTATTCTCTTGTCTCACGTTTCTGTACTGCTGCCGCCTGATCTGTTGCCGAACCTCATTTTGTCTGAACTTTCTCCCTTCAGTGGAACGTCTCCCACTGTAGGGTTCTATCAGAGGTTTGCCTCTTTGAGACGACCGCCACTAGCAAACCCTTGCTGCTAGAGGCTGAGACTTCTCCACTCCGTCCTTTGGAGGATCTCACACACGGGGTTCCCATTCAGAGGTAACCACACCTCTGAGGAATTACGGTGTGGTGGATATTTCCACAGACTTGAATTTACGATGTATATTATTATTGTTGTCTGCTGTTCCAGCTTGCTGGAGGTTGTATCTCTGTGCCCTAAAGAGATACTCTATTGTACCAAGCACCCTCTTGCATACGATTGTATCGTGTCACGCTATACTTGCATTATTGGCGATTCTGCAGATCATCATATAATCAGGTATAGCATCTGTATTATTGGTGATACTGCAGATCACCCATAATCAGAATATCTGTGCTTGCTGACACCAATCGTTACACTTTGTTTCTGCTGATGTGTGTTCACCGTCGCTGGGTGGCGACTAGATTGGTGGACACATATTCATTCTGTCTCTGTGCTCTTTCTTTATACTTGTGCTCTGTCTAGTTCGGTCTTGTGTCACTATTGGCAATCGCCACTCTGGCGATTACGTTCCCACTTCGTTTCCGTTGTTGTGTGTTCACCGTCGCTGGGTGGCGACTAGATTGGTGGACACACATACATTCTGTCTATGTGTTCTCTCTCTCTTTAAGGGCGATCTTGCCCTGCATTGCTTCAACTCGTACAATTCCCATCTGGCGTCTGTGGCAGTGCAGAGGCTGTGTTCATCTGCACTCCACAGCTCCATCTGCCGGTGGGAATCTCCCTCTACAGGTGCATAGCACCATAGCTGGGTTCTCTCAATTTACACGCTTGTGGAGGATTTCCGTAGTGTCGGCGTGCGCTCTGTGCGCTGACCACGGAAATAATTCCACAATCGTTACATAATGGAACAGAATGACCAATTTCTGCCTGGAATCAACAAAACAAAAGGCATGTACATGTGCCCATTCCCCTTCGTGATCATTCCCTTGCCGCGGTGAAGGGGCTTGCGTATCACAATGAAGCAATGACTGCCGGCTATATGAGTGTCTCGGGGGGGTGGCACACCAAAGATAATAAGGTTGTTGCTTCATTGTGGACAGACCATATTTGATCAGCTGGACAGTCACCGTTGTTCTATCATTGAGCTACCACAGCCCGGCGACCATATGGTCTTGAAAACCTCCACGGCCTGCACTCTTACCCTCGTGCGCACTAGTCCAGTGCGGCCGTCACTACGCAAACAGCTGTTTGCGGTGCGTTACACAGTGAGTTTGGTGTGTAAGTGTGAAGCAGTACTCTAAGTACACTCCTTGATTGATGTATACACATGCAAGATGTTTTAAAGCACTTTAGGCCTGCAATTTAGCATTCAATGTGATTTCTGCCCTTAAAACGCTGCTTTGCGTCAAATCCAGATTTTTCCCCGGGACTTTTGGCATCTATCCCACTCATCCATGCAAAAACTCAGATGTTAGACCCCTTGAAACATCTTTTCCATCACTTTTGTGGCCAGCATAAGTGTTTCTAGTTTTCAAAGTTCACCTCCCCATTGAAGTCTATTGCGGTTCGCGAAAGTTTGCGAACCGAAAATGGGAGGTTCGGGCCATCTCTAGTGACAATGCCTCCAGCTGCACTGAAGGTCCTTTCTGACAGGATGCTTGAGGCAGGGCAAGCCAGACGTTGGATGGCAAATTGTGACAGCTCTGGCCACAGGTCAAGTCTGCGCACCCAGTAGTCCAAGGGTTCATCGCTGCTCACAGTGTCTACATCCACACTTAAGGCCAGGTAGTCGGCTACCTGCCGGTCCAGGCATTGGTGGAGGGTGGATCCGGAAGCACCAAGTCAAGGCATTGGACTAAAGAATGTCCACATGTCCAAAATCACCATGAGATCATTAGAGTGTCCTGTCCTTGCCTGCGTTGACATGGGAGGAGGATTACTGGCAGTGGTACCTTTATTGCGTTGTGCTCTGACATCACCCTTAAACGCAATGTAATGCATAGTTGCCAGCTTGTTCTGCATGTGCTGCATCCTTTCTGCCTTCTGATGAGTTGGTAACATGTCCGCCACTTTGTGCCTATACCGAGAGTCTAGTAGCGTGTCCACCCAGTACAGCTCATTCCCCTTGAGTTTTTTTATATGGTGGTCCCTCAACAGGCTGGACAGCATGAAAGATGACATCTGCACAAAGTTGGATATACACGTACTATCCATCTCCTCTCGCTCTTCCTCAGTGACGTCAGGTAAGTCCTCCTCCTCCCCCCAGCCACGAACAATACCACGGGAACATGGAGCAGCACAAGCACTGCGACGCCTGCTGCAGTTTTTCTTCTGCCGCCACCTCCTCCTCCAAAGAAACACCTTCCTCATCATCCGAGTCTGACTTCTCTTCCCCACACGACTTTTCCTCCTCCTCCCCCCTCTGTGCTGCCACAGGTGTTGAGGAATCAACTGGTTCTTTAAAGGAACTGTGTGAGCTTTGATCTGCTTGCTGACCTGCTAAGACTGTAATCTGCATGTATATGTACAAACAGAACCTGCTACCTGCATGCTTGATGCTACACTATTATCTCTTGGGATTGTTTTTTGCCTCTACAGTAGAATCTTGTTATAGTAAACTCTGATATATTACACCTCTTGCTATAGTAAGCTCAGTCCCCTGGTTCCAGCCGTGCCCCTGTATGAACATATATAATTCTGATGAACAGTAATAATCTCAGTCCTCAGGTCCCGACCATGCGCCTGTATGACTATACAATGTATGACCCGTTCTGATATAGTAATATCAGTCCCCGGGTCCCAGCCATGTGCCTGTATGACTATGCAATGTATGGTCAATACTGATATAGTGATCTCAGTCCCCGGGTCCCGGCCATGTGTCTGGATGACTATACAATATATGGCCAATCCTGATATAGTAATCTCAGTCCCCGGGTCCTGACCATGCACCTGTATGACTATACAATGTATGACCACTCCTGATATAGAGTAGTAAACTCTGTCTCCAGGTCCTGGCCATGCGCCTGTATGACTATACAATGTATGACCACTCCTGATATAGTAATCTCAGTCCCCAGGTCCCGGGTATGTGCCTGTATGACTATACAATGTATGGCCAATCCTGATATTTAAATCTCAGTCCCCGAGCCCCGGCCATGTGCCTGTATGACTATACAATGTATTGCCAATCCTGATATAGTAATCTCAGTCCCTGGGTCCCTGCCATGTGCCTGTATGACTATACAATGTATGACTAATCCTGGTATAGAGTAGTAAACTCTGTCTCCAGGTCCTGGCCATAAGCCTGTATGACTATACAATGTATGACCAATCCTGATATAGTAATCTCAGTCCCTGGGTCCCTGCCATGTGCCTGTATGACTATACAATGTATGACCAATCCTGATATAGTAATCTCAGTCCCTGGGTCCCTGCCATGTGCCTGTATGACTATACAATGTATGACCAATCCTGATATAGTAATCTCAGTCCCTGGGTCCCTGCCATGTGCCTGTATGACTATACAATGTATGACCAATCCTGATATAGTAATCTCAGTCCCTGGGTCCCTAAAATGTATTTATATGAATACAATGTATGCCCAATTTAGATATATTAAACTTTTGATATGGTAAACTACTTGCCTCGTCCCTTGAAGTTCACTATAATAGGATAATACTGTGTATGGAGCCTGCTGTTATACAGATGGGCTATGTACATTTGGCTCAACCCATGACCATGCCCACATTCTGATGTATGGCCACACTCATTTCCTGTGGGGTCGCTAAGACTGTGTTTGTCCCCAGGCGCTGAAAACCCTAGCTACGTGTAACGAATGCGGAATAATCTCCGTGATCAGCGCACAAGGCTTGCGCTGACATGGTGGAAATCCTCCACAAGCATATGAAGGGGGGAATACAGCTTTGGTGCAAGCACCAGTAGAGGGCAATTCCCACCGGCAGATGGCGCTGTGGAGTGCAGACGAGTACAACCGCTGCACGGCCACAGATGCCAGATGGGGATTGTACAGATCAAGACAATGTGGGGCTGAACAGCCCTTAAAGAGAAAGAGCACGGGTACAGGATGAATGTGTGTTCACCAATCTAGTCGCGACCCTGCGACGGTGAACACACATCAGCAGAAACAAAAGTAGGAACGCAATCGCGAGAGAGGCGACTGCCAGAGGTGACACAAGGCTGAAGCAAGACAGGGCACGAGAGTAGCAAAGGCACAGCAAACGACAATGAGAAGTAACGAAAATAACAAACACTAACTAAACGCGAACACGGCACTCATTCGCAACAGCGAACACGTTTACAGCGCGGTCTCCGCTTGTTAAGCACAACAGAGACAAGCACGCCTAACTAACCACTGACATACAAGCACGAAACAAAGAACGCGAGCGCTTGCTTAGCGGTCACCTCACCGAGCCTACAGCAAGCGTTCGTATCAGACAAGACAGACATACGGAAAACAGGAATAAGCTAGGAAAGATCCACTGCTCTTACTGCCAGAGCAAGTGCAATCCAGGTACAGAAACAGAATTGCAGATCAGAAGGATCCACAACTGCTACCGCTAGGGGCTAGTGCGATCCAAGCAAGACAGGCAGATGAGATAGCTGGTAGCAACCGCTGATCCAGCTATACTCCAGGAAAACAGAACAGAAGGATCCACAGCGCTAACGCAAGGCTAGTGAGATCCAGGCAAGACAGAACAGAAGGATCCACTGCCACTACCGCTAGAGGCTAGTGCGATCCAAGCAAGACAGATCAGAAGGGACTACCGGTAGCAACCACTGCTCTGGTTAGCACCCAGACAACCAGAAAGATTTCCTGTCGACCACCGCTGGGACAGGACAATCGCAACAGACAGACAAAACAGATATACAATCTAACTGCACTAGGGAAACTGCCTAGTGCAGTCCCAGGAATTACTCTAAGATAACTTTGACAAGATGGCTGACACTCTAGGAGTGTTTCAACAAACCCTGAAGGAATGACCAGCAAAGGACTCTGGGAAACATAGCTTCTAATACTGCCAGCCCTCAAAGGGGACAGCTGGGCAATTTGCATGTATGCAAATCCCTCAGCAAAGCAACTCTGAAAGTTGCAAGATTAAGCCAGGTCTCCTTTCCAGAGACCTGCATCCCTCAGACATAAGGAATGGTCAAACAGCTGTCTGCCTGTGCAGCCAGCTGAGCGGATCCTTACAGTACCCCCTCCTCTAGGGACGGATTCCAGACATCCCTCAAAACTGGTATTTCCACAAAACTCTAACTGAAGACTCATGAAGGTCGAGACAGCCCGACAAGGCCCAATTCCAGATGCAGTCCAGCCGAAACCGACCTCATCGGAAGCAAAAGCCACCGAAACATGCCCATCAGTACTACCAGTCTCAGTATAACACCCATCAGGACTGTGAACGCCAGAGAAGAAGCCATCAACACCCTCCAGACAATACCCACCACCTTCCAGGGAGTGTCCGAAAATACCAAACCTGCCACAATACCTGTTCGAAGTGTCCCTTACAACACAAAAGCCACTGTTGTTGATCTTATCCAGGGCACTAAGCAAAATTTCTCCCGGAATTTCCCAGAACCCTTTCAAGCTCCGCAGAGATCCCAAGAGGCCAGAACGCTCACCAGGCTCACATGGAGAACTACCAAGAACCCCTATGGAACCTATGATTATTCTCGATTCAGAATTACCAGGACACCCATCAAGATCAGGACTTTCAGGGACCACTTCTGGGCATGCAAGCAAGCAAGCAATATCAGAACATGTCTCCACCGAGGAAGCATCTGAGCATGTTGGTAACCGGGGCACACTTGGGCTTTCTGCGTCACAAAGCACATCGGGGTACACCAGCACAGGAGAAACCTCAGGACATGTCGAGGAACTGACAACCTCAGAGTCCGACACGACAAGACCAAAACCAGGACTGGGCAGAAAATCATCACGAGTAGAGGTCACAGGTACTGGTCCTTCAAAAGAAGACTCGGACTTAACTTCAGAATTTTCTGTGACTGTAATATCATCATTGACTACACATGAGTGGAGCTCCACAAGAGCTGCAAAGGTAGTCAGCACAAGAGCAATGCCTACCGAAGTGGGCAAAACCTCAGACGGATCTGGGGGGCAGGAGGTATCTTCTAGAAGTTCTGCACCCTTTAGGAAGGACTTGGAAACCTCCAGAACATCAACTAAGACCTCAGAAATGTCATTTTCCAAGTTTTCTATGAAGGATTCTGAACTATCCATGTTACAGGGCTGAGCATTAAATGCCTCCTGCAGGCAGGGAAGATGTCCCAGGAATGGTTCCTGCATAAGCTGAGACTGAATTTCATCATCGTGAGTGGGATGTACAGGAATATTTACTGGAACACACATTGACTCCCTAACTTCAATCTCACTGCACCCAGAATTCTGCGTAGCAGTCAAACTAACTTGCAACTCCAAAACTGCAGAAAAACAGGTGAGAATAACAGCAATACCTAGACGAGCCTCTAGGGACACTGCAGGAGATATTGTACAAGGCAATATTGACTCATCCAGAGTACAGGGTGGAGAATCAGTATTTTCTTCAAAGCAAGAGAGGGACTCCCAAATGTCAGTGTGATTGGACATCATATTGTTATTCATGGTACAGGGCAGGCTCAGAGAAACCTTCTCTGGACCCAGCAAAGATGCTTCAGATTCGCAAAACCAAAGTGCTGTCTCACTCTTAGACTCGGCTAACGATGTCGAATCCGAGGAGACAGAACAAAAATTTGCGAATCCAAGATCGCTTTAGGTTGTGAAACTGACGCTTCCATAACGCAAACCTCCGCGATATGCGGAGCAGACTACAAGGAATTTAGGCCAGAAACACTGGAGCAACTGTCATCAGGCAACAGGCCTTCACAGGTGTGAACAGAATGAGACATAGATTCATTTGCAAAAGAAGTGGCGACAACAGCAGGAGAAACTTTATTAGACATATTAATTTTACATTTGATGCTGCATAATTTAGGACTTTTCCCCATAGCAGGATCATAGATGGAAGATCTTAAAGATCTGTTTTTTGATGACAAAGGATCCCGTCTACCTTTGAGGGGAATGAGACATTCATGTTGATCACACTTTGCAGGAACATCCTAGAAACAGGCATTAGATCGCATAGATTCAAACTGCACACAGTCAGGAGAGACTCTTTCAGGATTCGCACAGGAATCAACCACAAAGGTACACCCATTCATTTCAGATTGTAAGGTGTCCAAACACACATGCTTTACCCCAGGAAGGCAGGAACAATCATTCGATAACGATGTCTCTCTATTGGAATCAATTGACTGGTGTGTGTGCAACTCATCCAAGATCGTCTGCTAGACACACATCACTGGATCCACAAAACATTGGTCACACTCATCATAATCTATCAAAGTGTACACAGAATTTAAACAAGCGTTTAGCGTCTCTGCTCTTTCTGCGATGTAGAAATTGCAAAACGCCTTCCAATCAATCTCGAACTCCTCAACCAACGCTCCCAATATCCCATGGAGCAAATGGGGGCTCAAACAACCCGGTATCTAAGTAGCACTCATAAGGGTTGGAGTCAGAAATATGCATAGACTTCTTTACTCCTTTAATATAGAAAATAATTTTGCCTATTAAGGGATCCACAAATGCTTCAGATTGGGGCAAAAAATCCTGACGCTGAGCAACATCATTGTCAACATCACTAGGAAACGGTTTATTCAGATGTTTGTGTTTTTTAGATTTTTTCTTTTTAGCAACTTTGGAAGGCTGCTGTTTAAAACCTGAAGTGGCAACAGAAACATTGAACTGATTATCATACTGCATGGTTTTGGATGGAAGGGATAGATCAGCTGACTTATTAACAGCTACAGACTCAAACAGAGCAGGTGGTAAACAAGGCAGCTTAAACCAGTGAGAGAAGATCAATGTAAGAAATTGATACAGATTATTATTCCAAGAATTGTATTTTAATACATTATAAGCCCAGGAGAACAGATCCCCTTGCAAGAGCACATAGCCTAATTCAAGAGCTGACGTGGATGGATCAGTAATTTGAAAGGTAGGATTCAGACAAAATTTTACACATTCAGAGAGGAAATCCTGCTTAGTCTCTGAATCCAGTTTTTTGATGCTCTTAAAGACACAGGACCCATATTCTACAAAAGTGTACAAATCGGAAATTCCCTCTACACTGGGAATTACGGTTTGGCTGGTCATTTTGTAACGAATGCGGAATAATCTCCGTGATCAGCGCACAAGGCGTGCGCTGACATGGCGGAAATCCTCCACAAGCGTATGAAGGGGGGAAACCCAGCTTTGGTGCAAGCACCAGTAGAGGGCAATTCCCACCGGCAGATGAGTGGAGTGCAGACGAGTACAACCGCTGCACGGCCACAGATGCCAGATGGGGATTGTACAGATCAAGACAATGCGGGGCTGAACAGCCCTTAAAGAGAAAGAGCACAGGTACAGGATGAATGTGTGTTCACCAATCTAATTGCGACCCTGCGACGGTGAACACACATCAGCAGAAACAAAAGTAGGAACGCAATCGCGAGAGAGGCGACTGCCAGATGTGACACAAGGCTGAAGCAAGACAGGGCACGAGAGTAGCAAAGGCACAGCAAACGACAATGAGAAGTAACGAAAATAACAAACGCTAACTAAACGCGAACACTGCACTCATTCGCAACAGCGAACGCGTTTACAGCGCGGTCTCCGCGTGTTAAGCACAACAGAGACAAGCACACCTAACTAACCGCCAACAGACAAACACGAAACAAAGAACGCGAGCGCTTGCTTAGCGGTCACCTCACCGAGCCTACAGCAAGCGTTCGTATCAGACAAGACAGACAAACGGAAAACAGGAATAAGCTAGGAAAGATCCACTGCTCTTACCGCCAGAGCAAGTGCGATCCAGGTACAGAAACAGAATTGCAGATCAGAAGGATCCACAGCCGCTACCGCTAGGGGCTAGTGCGATCCAAGCAAGACAGGCAGATGAGATAGCTGGTAGCAACCGCTGATCCAGCTATACTCCAGGAAAACAGAACAGAAGGATCCACAGCACTAGCGCAAGGCTAGTGTGATCCAGGCAAGACAGATCAGAAGGATCCACAGCACTACCGCTAAAGGCTAGTTCGATCCAGGAAAACAGAACAGAAGGATCCACAGCGCTAGCGCAAGGCTAGTGTGATCCAGGCAAGACAGAACAGAAGGATCCACTGCCACTACCGCTAGAGGCTAGTGCGATCCAAGCAAGACAGATCAAAAGGGACTACCGGTAGCAACCGCTGCTCCGGTTAGCACCCAGACAACCAGAACGATTTCCTGTCAACCACCGCAGGGACAGGACAATCGCAACAGACAGACAAAACAGATATACAATCTAACTGCACTAGAGAAATTGTCTAGTGCAGTCCCAGGAATTACTCTAAGATAACTTTGACAAGATATAGCATGGCTGACACTCTAGGAGTGTTTCAACAAACCCTGAAGGAATGACCAGCAAAGGACTCTGGGAAACATAGCTTTTTATACTGCCAGCCCTCAAAGGGGACAGCTGGGCAATTTGCATGTATGCAAATCCCTCAGCAAAGCAACTCTGAAAGTTGCAAGATGAAGCCAGATCTCCTTTCCAGAGACCTGCATCCCTCAGACATAAGGAATGGTCAGCCTGTCCAGCCAGCTGAGCGAATCCTTACTACGCCTCTGAATACTATAAAACCTTCTCTCATCTATTATTTAGGCCTTTGTCTAGTTTACTCAATGACCTCACTGAAGGGGATGCTTTTACTAAGCAGACCCTTGAGGCACATGTAGCTGTATTACCGAAGGAGGGCAAGGACCCTGCCTGGTGCCAGAGCTATAGGCCAATATTCCTTACCAACTTTGAAGTTAAGCTATTTTCTAAAGTACTGTGGCAAATAGGTTTAAAGATAAAATCCCACTTTTGATTAATATAGATAAAACAGATTCTATCACAGGAAGAGAGGCTAGAGAGTTATCTCTATTTGCAATTAGCAAATAAGGCCATCAACCTAATCCACTGGGCTCAAAAATTCAGCTCACCCCTGATGATTCTCTCTAAAGACCCTGAAAAGACCTTTGATAGGGTGAGCTGGATTTTAATTGAAGAGGGGTTTTACATCATGTGGGTTTACAATCTAAAATGCTTACCTGGACTAGGCAGGGCTGCTCTATTTCACCTCTTTTGTTTGTGCTCACACTGTTACACAACATAAGAAACAACCCTGACATACAGGGCCTCCAAGTTGGCCCTAAACATTACAAATTATCTGCATTTGATAAAGACAATTTATCAAAATCAGAATTTATAGCAACAGATCTTCCTGACTCAACCATACTTCAGCTTACACAAAATGATCCCTTCCCATATTTAAAGGAGTCAATAAGATACCTGGGCATAAATTTGCCTTCAGACTTACAAAAACTATATGCCCTTAACTTTCAAAAACTCCTTGACACAATAGAAAAATACCTTTGATAGATGGAATAGAGATTGCTTCACCTGGTTTGACCGGATAAGCATCCTAAAGATGAATCTTATGCCCAGAATCCTTTTCTTAATGAGCATAATTCCCATACCACTCCCTAAGGCATTCTTCGCTAAATTTAAAACAGCCTTTATAAAATTTGTATGGAAGGGAAAGACTCCCAGACTAGCTTATTCTACATTGATAAGAGTAAAGACAATGGTGTGTGTGTGTGTGTGTGTGGGGGGGGGGGGTTTAGGACTACCTGATGTCAAATGATGCTATAAAGCGATTGAATAGAATACTTGATTGGGTTTTTTCATCAGCTTCTAAGGGTTTGGTCACGCTGGGTAAAATCCTAGGGAATTGGCAAAGGCAATATGGGTACCTACGTGCAAAATAGAACTGTCTGAAAATTGCCCACATTGGATCAAAAATATGCTAAAACTGGCAGAACTCACTAACAAATGCTATAACTGGTATTACTCTATTTCCCTGATGTCCCCTTTAACCGATTTCCCAATCAAAGGGATACTGTAGGGGGTCGGGGGAAAATGAGCTGAACTTACCCGGGGCTTCTAATGGTCCCCCGCAGACATCCTGTGCCCGCGCAGCCACTCACCGATGCTCCGGCCCCGCCTCCGGTTCACTTCTGGAATTTCTGACTTTAAAGTCAGAAAACCACTGCGCCTGCGTTGCCGTGTCCTCGATCCCGCTGATGTCATCAAAAGCGCACAGCGCAGGCCCAGTATGGTCTGTGTCTGCGCAGTACACTCCTGGTGACATCAGCGGGAGTGAGGACACGGCAACGCAAGCGCAGTGGTTTTCAGACTTTAAAGTCTGAAATTCCAGAAGTGAACCGGAGGCGGGGCCAGAGCATCGGTGAGTGGCTGCGCGGGCACAGGATGTCTGCGGGGGACGATTAGAAGCCCTGGGTAAGTTCAGCTCATTTTCCCCCGACCCCCCTACAGTATCCCTTTAAGCCAGGCCTGGAGATAGATTTTTTTGGTACTTGGGGGGGGGGGGGGGAGGGGTGATCAAATTTCTGAATTGAGAGAGGAGTATGATCCCTTCCTCTTTGATTTCTGGAGGTTAAAGCAAGTAGATTCATGGTGCAGAAATATGATTATTCCATTAGACGACAGAGAGAAGGTTTCTAGATGGGAGTTCTTGTTCCTTAGGAGCTCAAAAATTGAGCATGTGGTCTCAGGCCTGTACCAACTTCTCCTGAAAAAGGAAAGTGAAAGCAAATTGAGATATTTGAGGGGATGGGAACAAGAAATCGGAACTCCCTTAGAAGCTGGACAATCCAAAATTATTTCGAAAAACTGTCATACCTCCTCCATCAGCACCAGAATTCAAGAAGGCAATTACAAAACATTAACCAGGTGGTACAGATCCCCTGCCTGTTTAGCTAAAATGTATGATAATATCACGGATAACGGTTGGAGGGGTTGGAGGGGTTGTGGGGGTAAAGGCAATCTTCTGCATATTTTCTGGTCCTATCCAAAAATGACAGCCTACTGGGATGAATGACAGCCTACTGGGATGAAGTTATTAACGTTACTAGTCAGGTCTCTGGGCAAAAAAATCGATCACACACCTTGGAGACAGTGTCTGAGCTGCGTATCTCTGTTTCAGAGTGACAAATGACATCTTTTTATTGGTCTTTTTATTGGTGTCTAACAATAATCAGGGCGGGATTTGTACTTTTTACCGCCCAAGGCCAACTATACCATCTGTATGGTTGTTATCTCTGTGTGCCCCAATGAGAATTCAACTTTCTTTCCATCATTGATGTCACAGACAATAGCTATTTTAGTAATACGTGTATAGATTAGAAGTTATGTTTTTAAATGTTATGTTATGCTTGCCATCTCATTAATGATGGACCCATTGCATCACCATGAGAGTTAGACTGATGTATACCTGCAGGATATAGCTTACAGGTCTTGCAGGGACGGCACAAGTACAGGACAGAGAGTTCAAAGGTTAAAGCTGTTCTTGTAGATAGGGATGACTGCATAGAACAGCTTTCCTGCCCCTCACTGAGCCGCCCCTAAACTTCTGGTGCCCTAGGCCATGGCTTATGCGGCCTTGCCAGAAATCCGATCCTGACAATAATAATCATCTTAACCACTTATCATGAGGTAAGACGGTTCCTATTACTAGGGGTACCTCCTCCCATCTTGAAATGCATCAACATAAAATACATATTTTTTGAGAAAACATTGTATCCCTTGATCCCCCTCTGCAATGCCACAGTCTGGGTTTTAGGACATGTACTTTTTTTTTTTTAACTTAATTGTGGCTGCAGAGATGTTCTGAAGGTTTTTGATCATCGCTTGTCATTAAAGTCAATGCGGCTCGCTACACACTTCTGGTTCACAAACTTTCACAGTAATTTTGTATAGTGTAAAACTACTATGTTTGACCGTGTCCTTCAGAAGTTGAAAGTTGTGGAACTGCTATAGTTATTGATTGTAGCTATTCACATTCAGTTGCTTAGTCCCTTCAGTACCAGTGGTTTCTGGCCCTTTAAAGCGGAACTGTAAATTGCTAAAAATCAACAGTTTCACTTACCTGGGGCTTCCCCGAGCTCCCAGTGGCCACCCTGTCCTGCGTCGGTCCTGCACGATTCGGTCAGGCAGCTAATAGTGCAGGACGCTATTGCGAGCTGGATTGTGAAGAAAGCTTTGCGTAGGTGCGCAGGCGCAGTTGCTGTCGACTTACAAGTTGATGGTAACAAAACTAGCTGGCGGCGGGAGAACAGCTGCTGGGGGTTTGGGGAAGCGCCAGGTAAGTGAAAGGGCTCGTTGACATCTAGGGCATTTTTGGCATTTTTTCAAGTGCAGGCGATGTTCAAAATCACCCTAAAAACGCTTGTGCAATGATTCCCTATTCACATAGAGAGTTCACATCTGAGCGGTTTGTTTCCAATCCACTCAGCAAAGCGGTGCCTGCAAACTAGGGTGCTAAGTAGTTTGCACGTCTAAAGCTGTTACTGATCGCGCGTTAAGTTGGTGCGCCGAAAATGTTGCACCGGTGCACGCGAAACGTCGCACCGCCCGCATGCAAAGTACGCCTATCAGGCAATTTTGCAGATAAACGGTGCGACGTTTCGCGCGCACTGGTGCAACGTTTCGCACGCACTGCTAAACTTTGCGCGTGCAAACTTTTGCACGAATATTAGCACATGCAAAGGCACTTTTCACTGGCGTGCTAACACTTAGCACCCTTTCGTGAATCAAAACCATTGTATTTATTGAACTTGGTCAAAGGGTTCACTTCCTGACTTGCGTCAGAGAGTGAATTAAAAAAAATTGTTCTGAAAAAGCGCTTAGAAAAGCGCTTTAAAAAACCCGCAGAGCGCAGTGGAGCGCCGGGAGGCACTTTAAAAAATTTGTGCACAAAATTGCAAAACGTTTGCGTTTGCAATTTCGATTTTTTTTTTTAACCCAAGAAGTAAAGTTTATTCAAAATATCAAGGTAGTAATACAACACTGCCGGTGTGAGGCAGAATACAAATACAAAGTATGGAATGTTTAAGTAAAGTACAGTACCATACGGTTAGTTAGTCCATTTAGATCTTTCTTGCAGTAAGGGCATCTCATGGAACAGGGGATGAAGTTAGCTTGTTATATAATGGGTTTCATCAAGGCAGTCAATATATAGATATACGTACATAACTATTACATTTGCACATTATACCAGGTCTGGAGGTAGTGTTTATCTATTTATCCACCTATCCCAGATTAAATGGAACTTGTTAGGGGCTTTCCTATGTATATAAATGAGTTTTTTGTAGGGTATTATGTTGTCTATTCGCCTAACCCAATCAGACAGTATGGGTGATTTTGGTGATAGCCATTTAAGTGAGATTTCCTGCCTAGCGTGGAAGAGAGACTGGCTTAGAAACAGCTTATCGTTTGCTTGGGTATCCTCATCTGTGATGAGTCCCAAGAGGCATATTGCAGGGTCGAGTGTGACTGGACAGCCCATTTTGTCGTGAAGGAACGCTACTACCTGAGTCCAGTAGGTAGCAACAGGTGGACATTCCCAGATTAAGTGGAAGAAGGTTGGGTTGGGTGCTTGACATTTGGGGCAATTATCTGGGCGATTTATGTCGAATTTGGCCACCTTTCCAGGATTGAGATATGCCTGGTGGATAATATAAAGTTGGGTAAGCCTATCTCGCACACAGGGGGAGGCTAGTCTCACTGCTGAAAGGATATCATCCCAGTCATCATCTTCTATAGTTAAGCCGCATTCCACCCATTTATCTCTTGAAGGGGCATTATAGATGTCAGCTTTGTGGTGTATTAAGGTTGAATAAAGAGTACCAATCATATGTCTAACTTGTCCGTCTTTGATCAAACTCACAATTTCGGAGGTGGAGATGGAGACTTGGGTGAGTCCAAATTGGGCATTGTATGCGTGCTGCAGTTGCGCATATCTAAATGCATAGTGGGGGGGGAGTGCATATTTAGCCGCTAGGTCTGCAAGGGGGAGTAGCCTACCACTGTGAACTATCTGGCCCAGGAAAAGTATACCTTTAGAACTCCAGATGTGTGAGTCAGGGATCTTAGAGAATTCTGGAAGTTTGGGGTTTTCCCAGATTGGAGTGTACGTTTCGTAGTCTGTGCTGGAGTAGTACTTAAGAACCCATCGCCACACCCTAGTTGCTTGTTCAAGTAGGGTATTACCAGGTGTCTGACTTGTGAGGGTGGTCCTCATTAGATTTAGTGCTAAGGAGTTTCGATGGGGGTCAATGTCGTAACCATATATTTCTGGGTTGTAAGAAACGTCAGAGGTAAACCATGCAGCCATCTGGTGTAGCTGAGCTGCCTTGTAGTATTTCTGAAAAGAGGGGAGAGCCACACCTCCTTCCCCATTAGGATTTTGCATTATTAAATATTTAAGTTTGGCTCTGCCATTACCCCAGATCAGACTGAGTAGGACAGAGCGTATTTTCTTAAAAAAATGCTGAGTAATGTAGATGGGAGAGTGATGGATGATGTATAGAATTTTTGGTAGGAGTACAATTTTGACCAGATTCACTCTGCCAGCCACTGACTGTGGCAACTTAGCCCAGGTTCTACTTTTGTCTCTGACAAGTTGGAGTAGCGGATATACCTCGTTTGTTAAGTATTTCTTAGGGTCTATGTGGATGGTTACGCCAAGGTATTTAAAGGAGTTCACTATTTGCAGTGGGGAGGTTGGTAGAGAGTCAGGGTCAGATGGGGCATCAATTAGTAGAACTACCGATTTGTTTTGGTTTAATTGTAGACCGGAGTAGTATCCAGACTCATAAATAACTTCTAGTGCTAGTGAAAGAGAGGGGCCCAGGTCTGCTAGGTATAGGATTGTGTCATCCGCATACATGGATAGCTTTTCTTGGGTATGTTGGGTAAGTAGGCCTTCTATGCCAGAGTGCGCACGGATGCGACAAGCCAGGGGTTCTGCCGCATGGGCATACAGGAGAGGGGAGAGTGTGCATCCCTGTCGAGTTCCACGTTCCAGCCCAAAAGGTTCGGAGACCCATGAGTTGGTGCATATTCTAGCTCGGGGGTCTGTGTATAATATATTGACCCATCTCATAAATCTATCCCCAAACCCAAATCTGGATAAAGTGGCTTGTAAATACGGCCATTCCACAGTGTCAAAGGCCTTGGCCATGTCTAAAGAGGCAACGGCACGTTGACCTGTGTTTAGATGCTTGCACTGCAGATTTGCCATCAACCTACGAATATTTATGGCGGTATTCTTGCCTGGCATAAACCCAGTTTGGTCTGGGTGGATTAGGGATAGTATAACGTCATTTAGGCGAGTGGCTAGCATTTTTGCTAAAATTTTAGCGTCCACAGGAAGAAGAGATATGGGCCTGTAAGATTCGCATAATAAAGGGTTTTTCCCTGGTTTGGGTAGAACCACAATTAAGGCTTCGCGCATAGAGGGCGGTAGTGTTCCCTTTTCGTATGCTTCAGTGTACATTTCAAGGAGAACGGGGGCTAGGTCTTCTGAGAATTTTTTGTAAACCTCGACAGGGATGCCGTCCAACCCAGGTGCTTTTTTGTTGGGGAAGCTGGCTATGGCCATTTCAAGTTCTGCAACCGTAAATGGTTCCTCTAGCTGTAATCTTTGCTCGGGTGTGAGTCTGGGGATAGTTATCTCTGATAGGTAAATTTCCGAGTCACTTTGACTAGCTGGGGATTTTGACTTATAGAGATCAGCGTAATAATCTCTAAAGACCCGGTTAACTTTTTCAGGGCCCCTCTCTTCTACCCCTGCAGCATTGAAGATGGAGGATATCACTGGTGGGGATGTGTAACTTTTGGACATGTTTGCTAACAGTGTGCCAGTACGCTCTCCCTGCTCATAAAATGCCTGTTTTTTTAAAAAAAAAATCTCCTCACTGCAGCCAGCAAGTTTGCGCATTAAACTTTGCCACTCCTCATATAGGGTTGGCGTTGGGTTCCGCAAGTAACTTTGTTCTGCTGCCAGCACTTGTGCTCGTATACTATTTTCATTTTGGGAGTTAATTCTTTTATATGTTGACACAGCTCGCATCAGGGTTCCCCACAGATAGGCTTTCAATGTATCCCAAACCAACCCCCGATTTTCTTCGTCCCTATGTGTGTGTAAGAATTGGGATATGTCCCTGGTTATTTTATCATCTGAGTTTATAAGATCGAGCCAGAATGGGTTGAATTTCCATATTCTAGGTGGAGGAGAGATGCCCCAATTCAAAGTCACCTGCAGCGGTGAGTGATCCGATACCAGCCGTGGCAAGATCTTTATATCTACTATTTTGGGAAGAATACCAGGTGAGGCGAGGATATGGTCAAGTCTGGAGAGGGTTTTATATGTAGCTGACGTGCAAGTGTAGCCTGGGTTATTAGAGTGCATATGTCTCCATATGTCTGACATATTTATTTCTCCAAGGAGTAGAGAGAATGATGTTTCTTTATCTGCCTGAGGCGGAAGCCTGTCATACTTCGGATTCTGGACAGCATTGAAGTCTCCCATCCATACCGCAGGGATCATGGGGTATTGTAGCATGAAGGTTAAACCTTCCTTGATTAAAGTGGCCGTATATGGAGGGGGAATATAAAATGCCAGTATTAAGAGGGGATTATCAGCGATCGACAGGTATCGATTTTAACCTTTTCCGGATGGAATTGCAGATTTCTATTTATTAACACTGACACCCCGCGCCACATCTGGGAAAATGTGGAGTGGTATGTCCAACCTGTCCACGCACGTCTGAGGCTAAGAATTTTACTGCCAGTAATATGAGTTTCCTGGAGTGCAATTATGTCTGGCTTTTGTTTCGCGAGGTACGTTAGTACCGCTTGCCGTTTCATTTGGTCATTCATTCCCCGTACATTCCACTTGATCAGTGTTAATTTAGAAGTCATTGCAACTGTAATATCAAATGGACTGGTTTATGGAAGAAGAAATAACCAAGTTTCTAGCAAGTTTTGTAATAGTACTTAAAGAGATAGCAGCTTAACAACACACCAGCAGTGAATAACTTTACATACCCGTACCCTTTCCCACCCTGCCCTGCTAGAACTGTTAGCAGGGCCTTATACCCGTAACTTGTAAGCAAAAGCCTACCAATGGATGCAGTCGAACTGCAACCCAGCAGGTGGCTGGGGTAACAACACAACAGAATTACAAGGTAAGGGAAACCTTGCATCCGATGAATTGTTGAAACGTGAAAGCTTAGAGCTTCCGTGCTGAACACTCTTATATTGAAGTGTGCTGGCGCTTCCCAGCGTCTCAACATTTAGGTATATACCAACATTATCAAGTAACGTATATAGCAAGCAGCGGTTTTGCGTAAGAAGGATATTAAATATTAACACGTATATCTAAAACATGCGGCACCTGTTTCGCGAGGGCATTTTAAACAGTTCCTTGGACACTCTTGTGTTGAAATAGATGTATCTATCCGGTTGAGGATAGAGTATATGCGTATTGTCCCAAACTAAGTCTCCATTTAAGGTTTAGCCCTGCTTTACATTAGGATCTTAGCCCTTGCAACAGCAGTAAGGATGCAGTTCTGAAAGTGTAGATTATGGGCAGGCAGGATCTAACTCAGATATCTCGTCTGATTAGCTGAAAAGGGTCAATGTCAAGTTCCCCGCGTGGATGTTCAGGTAAACAGAGTCTCCTTCAACTGCAGGATATTAAGCTGTTTATGCTGCAGGGCCCATGGAGGTTGTTTGCACGTGGTGGAGTAGTAGTTGACAGAGTAGCCATGGTCAGCAAGACTGTAAAGGTGGGGACAGTTTGTAGTGGTAGAAAAGGGGGGATTTACCTTATCCAAAGATCGGACTTACTGACAGGTGCTGGAGGCAGCTTGCAGGTGTAGATTGTGGAAGGCTTTAGGATGCTTCACCCAGCGATGGGGGGGCCCGCTTCTGTGGGTCGGCCTCAATCCACTTGAACACCTCCCGGGGATCAGTAAAGAAGTGGGTGCTCTCTTCTTCAACGACTCGCAGTTTTCCCGGGTAGATCATGGAGTACGATATATTGAGTTCCCTCAGGCGTTTCTTGGCGGCATAGAAATGAGCGCGCTGTTTTTGTACCTCGGTTGAGAAGTCGGGGTAAAACGAGATTCTGGCATTTTGATGCTTGATCTCTCCCTTCTGCCTGGCTGCTTTAAGTATGGCATCTCTATCTCGATAGTTTAAAACTTTAAATATAAAGGTTCTGGGAGTAGCTCCCGGCGCCGGCACCCGTGGGGAGATCCGGTGGGCCCTCTCAATGACAAAGACAGAGGAGAAAGTATCTTTTCCGAATATATCGAGAAGCAGCCGTTTGATAAATTGCTCAGGGTTGTTACCTTCGGCCTTCTCAGGCAGTCCCACCACGCGGAGATTCGACCGTCTGTTGCGGTTTTCAAAATCATCCTGTCTGGCTTGTATTGCGGTGATCTGCTGCTGTGCGGTGGCGACCGACGGTTGAAGGGGCCTTGTAGTGTCTTCTAAGGCGCTGATTCGCCCTTCTGCGTCAGAGACACGGGAGCGGAGGTTTTGGAGGTCCTGCCTCACTAAGGAGACATCCGTGCGCACTTCCTCTAGCTTGGCCGTTATGGTCGCCAGGCTCGCCTGACAGGCAGCGACTCCCTCCAGGATCTGTTCCATCGGGCTGGGATCTGGTGCGGACTGCAAGGAGTCGTCATCCATCAGTGCCTCCGGGATGCTAGCAGTGTCGGAGCAATCGGCGCCATCTTGGGAGGTATGTTGGAAGCGTTTTAGCTTTGCCACCGCTTCTGATGCACGCCTTGTCATGATCAGGGATGATGGCGGAGATTGCCGGGTGGGTTTCCCCGAAGCTTGGGAGGTCTTTTGAGACACCAGGTTGCTATTCAGGATAGTTTTGATAGTTATCAGCACGGAGCTCTTCTCGGATGCGTCCTCACCTCATGAACTTCCGGTCACGCCCCCTGCAATTTCGATTTTAGATGTGAACAAGGCCAAACTATTTGATTTTTAGCAATTTACAGTTCAGCTTTAAGGACCAGAGACCAATGGCACAAAAAACTGGGGCTTGTTAACGTCACGACGCAAAGAACCACTAATCACTACCGCCTTTCACCCGTTGCCCCAGCACACCCGCTCTGCCATCATAGTGAAATGAGATTGGCTCACAGTGATCACGGGGTCAGGAACCAATACAATCAGCTCCTGACCGGCTCAACGAGCTCTGCCATTACCCTGACGACAGGGCGAGTGGGCTGCGGCGAGGGAGATATCGGCATGGTGGGGGCGGTGAGAGCCTGTGGTGGCAGTGATTGAAATCTACACACTGGCAAGGATAACAGCTCCCAAACAGGGCATAGATTTCAATTAGCATTGTCCGAAGCGGTAATGCAACTAATATGCAGTGCTGCTCATCTGGAATCCGGATAACCGGATAGACCCGGATATCCGAACTTTTTAGGCCTATCCGACCGGATCCAGATTCCGGATAGCTGGGCCCAAATCCGGAATGCAAACCGCGGATAGTTGGTCGCATGCCCAGATATCCATGGTACTGTTACCATGGAGATGACGTCCATGACGTCATTCAGCCAATCAGAGGGCTCCCAGCCTAAGCCCAAGCAACCAATCACAGAGGGGAACCTTGGCCAGTCCCTCCTGTATATAAGGAGGGGGCCATAATGAGAATCTCATGCTTGCTTGACTGCCACTGAGAGAGACACTCCAGTGTGTTTGGCTGAAGCAAATGCATCATCTGAGTGATAAACCCAGCGTTTTTACACTTAAACACCTTCACTACACTATTGTTTTACTGTGGTGTAGTTAGCTAGTCTGTGTATAGTTTGTTAGTGTCAGTGTAACGATCGGTGTCAGCACACAGAGAGAATCTGATCATTGATGATCTGCAGAATCATCAACAATACAGATGTATACCTGATTATGGATGATCTGCAGAATCACAAATAATACAAGTATGACTAACCTCTGGACACCTAATAAAGTGTAAGTGTTTGGTGTAACTGTAGGCTATCTCCCGAGAAGCGGGAGATATAAGCAGCTCGGCCAAGAACCACCTGAGGGGCAGGTGGCCGTGGGCAGTGCAGAGACTATCTCCTAGAGAGGGAGAATAGTGAGAACCTGGCAACCAGGGATATCTAATGATTCAGATAATACACTGTACTGCAGCCAGGGAACTCCAGGGGAAGAGACCACTGGCTGCTAACAGGCCGGACTCTCTGAGGAGCGGGAGTCCTAAGTGCAGCTGACACTTGGTGGAATGGTGTCACTGCTAGTACAGATAGACTGAGCACTCAAGGGTAAGTGACAGCCTGGAAGGTCAGGCAGGCCAGGTCAGCAACACATGAGCAGATGAGGTACAGAGACAGAAGACTGATTCGGTAACCGGGTACAGACAGGGTCTGGCAACAGGTTGGCAGATATGCAGAGGTACCGAATCAGAAAGCAACAGAGAGGTCGACAGCACAAGTAGTCATAACAGAAATAGAACAGAGTCCTAGCCTGGGGTGTGAGGTCCGTGGTCTCGACACCCAGGAACTAGTCTGAAGTATAACACAGTAGTGACACAGTATTCCTAAGCTTGGGTGTGAGGTCCTTGGTCACAACACCCCGGAACTGGTCTAAAGTATAACACAGCAATGACACAGTAATCCTAAGCTTGGGTGTGAGGTCCTTGGTCACAACACCCCGGAACTGGTCTAAAGTATAACACAGCAATGACAGAGTAATCCTAAGCTTGGGTGTGAGGTCCTTGGTCACAACACCCCGGAACTGGTCTAAAGTATAACACAGCAATGACAGAGTAATCCTAAGCTTGGGTGTGAGGTCCTTGGTCACAACACCCCGGAACTGGTCTAAAGTATAACACAAGCGTAATCTGGCTAAGTATGAATATCCAGGTCCTCCTGGTTCTAACACACTGTGGGATCTGACTGAGGTCTGAGTGCTCACACGTAAGTGTTCGCAACGGCAGACAACCTGAGACTGACCGTCAAGATCTATATATAGTGCAGCGCTCCTCAGCGCCGCCCAGCACCACTCAGCCAATCACCCACTGCGCTGGGATCAGCTGATCGTCCTGATCAGCTGATCCCTCGCCTACTGGCATAAAGGTCCTGCCTCCTAGCGCGCGTCAGTCTTTCAGCTGCAGCAGCTGCCTGCTAGTTAGGTCTTGTGTCTTTGCCTGTGTGTGCTGCTGTGTGTGCACACAGTCCAGGCTCCTTGCTGCTGGCTGGCCTGCTATTAGCCTTAGTAGTTAGGTAGTTAGTATTACTGTGTTATATATATTGTGTAGTTAGTGCAGTGCTATTAGTTGTTAGAGAGTGAGAGTATTACTGTGTTAGCTGCTACTACAGATTATTGCTGTGCTGCTGACTGAGCAGTGTCAGTGTGTCTTGTACTCTGTTGTCTGTCACTCCGTGCTGATTCACAGTCCAAGCCCGCCGCTGCTAATAAAGTACAAGTACCCCACACATCATCTGTGACGTCATCATCAACAGTCTTGTACTATGTCTGGCACTAGAAGCCGGGGGAGGAGCAGCAAGGGCAAGAGGAGAGTGAGCAACATTGCGGCCTCCAGCAGTTCTGCCGCATCAGTCTCCATTCTGCCGCTACTCACTGGCCGTCCAGCTGGTAGGGGGAGTCACGCTGCAGAGACACAGCAGCGTGTTACGGACATTTTCAAGCAGGGTCAGCGGTGCAAATTAGAGGAGAAAGACGCCGTGCCTGTGATGCAGCTGATGGTGGATGATGACGAGCAGGCCAGTGAGGCCACCACCAGCCCTAGAGAAAACATTCTGATCAAAATTGGCTTTGCAGAAGAGTCTGAGATGCTGACAGTAATTGTTGGGGGGAGTCAGCAGAAGAGGAGTTTGAGGCGGGCTCATCATCCCAGCAGTTGTTTGAGGAGGGGGAGTTTGATCTTGATGATGAGGTGAAGGACCCGGACTACCATGGACAGGAGGGGGATGTCAGCTCTGACTCTGAGGAGGAGGATTCAGTGGTTCTGGCACGCAGGATCAACATTGCAGGGATTGGCAGGAGCAGCAGTGGGCATGGAATGCGTGACCCACAGCCTGTTGCTTTATCTGCCACTACTACCACCAGCCACACCACTCAAACCCAGGCCCCAACCACCACTGGGAGAAAATCGGTATCAGCATCCCATTCTGAGCGACATAAGGGCAAACTGCAATCCCCAATATGGCAGTTTTTCCATCTGCCCTCACTTGATAGCAAGTTTGTAACTTGCAAACTATGCCATGTGAAGCTGAGCAGAGGGTCTAACCCCTCCACTTATGGCACCTCTGTTGGAGATACAACTGCATGTACTTTATATAGTACTGAGTATTAACACCACTAGACCAGTAGATGGCACTGTAGCAAATACTAAGGTTAACAGTTATGTGTGTCTGTCTGAAAACTTGTTTTCTTTATCTCTTCCTCTCTCTTCACAACTAAGATGTCTGCTGTTACAGTTTACTGAAATGCTCTGTATGCTTGCAACTTAATCCAGCCAAGTAAACCAAGTTCTGCCTCATCACAAGCTTCTAGTGTCTTCTCTAATACATAACCAACAACCTCCAGCTTCATCAACCAGCTGGCCAATAAACACCAAACCGAGCATTTAGAGTTCAAGAGGCTGAAGGAAGCTGGCGCTGGCCCTTGCAGAGGTCAGAGCACCATAACCCCCTTTTCCACTCCTGCTGACACTGAGGCCTGTTCAGACAGCCAGTCCTCCTCAGTGGTCTCCTCTGCTCCCTCCTCGGCTTCCCATGCAAGCCTAAATCGCCAACACCACCAGACCCTGTTGAGTGAGTCATTCGTGGTCAAGGCTCAGCCTCCAGGCAGCCGCCGCATACGCCAGCTGAATGGCTTGCTTATACTCGCCATGTCCTCCCAGCTCCTCCTGTACTCGTTTGTGCAGGAGGGGAGCCAGATGCGTGTGCTCCTGCAGTGCGCAGCACCGGATTGGCCAATCCCCAGCCGGCATTACTTTGCATGCACGCCTATCCCAGCACTGCACCGTTTTATGAAGGTCAACGTGGAGCGTGGGCTGGATCATGCGGTGGGTGCGCATGTCCATGTGACCATGGACTCATGGTCAAGCCTGTTTGGGACAGGCCGGTACCTCTCTTTCACCACGCACTGGGTCAGTTTGGTGGAAGGGGGTGAGGAGGGGACAGCAGCATCATCACCCCAGTGGGTGGTGCCACCCCGCAGCAGGATCAGGGGAAGTGCAGCAGGTTCCAGCTTTGATCCGGTTCCATCCGCCATCAAACACCCCCGCCTCAGCAGCAACGTGAAGGCCCACCACTGCCAAGCGCTGCTGCAGATGGTCACCCTGGGGAAGAACAAGCTTACGGCAGACCACGTCCTGGCCAAGCTCCGAGAGCAGGAGAGGAGTTGGCTGACCCCCAGAGGCCTCAGAGTCGGAGAGGTGGTGGCCAACAATGGGGCACACCTAGTTGCCGCCATCCACCGGGGAAACCTCACCCACAACCCCTGTCTGGCCCACGTCCTGAACCTGGTGGTGCAGAAATTCCTGCACACCTACCAGGGGATGGACACTCTTTTGGGAGTGGCAAGGAAAACCATGGGTCATTTTTGCCACTCGGATGGTGCCACAGCGTCCCTGGAAGCCGTGCAGCTGGAGCTGAACCTCCCACGGCACTGGCTCATTATAGACGTTCCAACATGCTGGAATTCCACCCTGGCAATGTGTGAACGTCTGGTTGAACAGAGGCGGGCTGTCAACCTCTACTTGGCCAAAGCCACCTTGGAGGCCAACTTGTCCGGGACCGGCACCACCCACCTCCCGGACATCATCCTCAGCGCTGATTGGGGAAAAATGCAGCTGGTGTGCTTGGTGCTGGCACCATTCCTGGAGGCCACCAACATGGTCAACCGGGACCATGCGTTGCTGTGAAAGTGGGTGACCATGGTGTGCATGCTGGAAAAGGCCCTTGATGCTCTGCTGGAAGTGGGAGAGGAAGCCTTGATCCAGCAGGAGCAGCAGCAGCAACCTTCACAATCCACCTCTGTGCGGCCGGAGGAGGAGTTGGAGGAGTTGGAGGTCTCTGACTGTAAAAAGGGGGTTTAAAAGTTTGTTTAAAAACAAAGTCCTCAGGAGACAGTAAAATGTGGATTTTAATTAAACGTTATTGATCTCCATAGATGTTAAAAAATCAATAAGGTACAGTTCTTTGGCACATCAAAATCAGTTACAAAAGGTATAAAAACAGAATGATTAAATTGCTGTGTAATCTGTATATATACGGAATCTATTGTCTGTAGTAGTCTTCTTTGAACGTATGTATATGTGTATAAGTGCCTGTATGTAAAGAGAATGAATGAAATGTGTGTGTGTCCAGCAGGGGAGCCTCTAGGCATAGGCAGCACAGGCCATTGCCTGGAGTGCCACTGGTCCTGGGGGCGCCATATTGCTGGATTAAGCCATGCCCCCTGGCTGAAACCACACTCCTGACTAAGCCCCACCCCCACAGGTGTTCGTTTACTTGCTTCTGCTGCATCTGCTTAGTGTAAGTTGCAGGCAGCTGCCACTGTGTCCTTCTATGCCTTGTACATCCTTTTCCCTCTTTGTGCCTTCTTCTGTTTCTTTTGTGTCTCCTTCTGTCTCCTTGTGCCTCCTTCAGTCCCTTGTGCTGTGTCTGACCCCCTGTTTGTCCTTCTGTCTCCCTTTATGCCTCCTGTCTCCCTTTGTGCCTCCTTCTGCTTTCATGTGCCTCCTTCAGTCCCCCTGTTCCACCTCTGCCTCCTTCTGTCCCCCTGGGCCTCCTTATGTCTCCCTGTGCCTTTCTTTGTCCCCCTGTGCTTCCTCTGCCCCCCTTTTCCTCCTTTAGTCCCACTCTGCCTCCCTTTGTGCCTCATTCTGTCTCCATGTGCCTCTTCAGTCCTCATGTGCTACCTCTGCCCCCTGCGCCTTCCTCTGTCCCCCGTGCCTCCTTCTTTGACCCTTTGTGCCTTCTTCTGTCTTCCTGTGGCTTTGTCTGTCCACCTCTTCCTCCTTCTGTCTCCCTGTGCCTCCTTCCACCCCCTCTGCCGTTTTCTGTCACCCTTTTGTGCCTCCTTCTGTTCCTTTTTGTGCATCCTTTTGTTCCCCTTTGTGCCTCCAACTGTCTTCCTGTGCCCCCCTTTGTGCTTTTTTCTGTCCCCCATTGTGCCTCCTTCTGCCCCCTTTGTGCCTCCTTCTTTCCTCCTGTGTCTCCTTTTGTCTCCCTTTGTGCCTCAATCTTTCCCCCATTGTGCCTCAATCTGTCCCTCATTGTGCCTCCTTCTGCCCCACTTTGTGCCTCCTTCTGCCCCACTTTGTGCCTCCTTCAGTCCCCCTGTGCCTCCTTCTGCCCCACTTTGTGCCTCCTTCTGGCCCTTATGCCTTCTTCCATCCCTCTGTACCGCCCGCTGCCCCTCTGTGTACCTCCTTCTGTCCTCCTTTGCCTCCTTCTGTCCTCCTTTGTGTCTCATTCTGTCTCATTGTGCCTCCATTTGTTGCCCATCGTGCCTCCTTGTATCCCCGTGTGCCTCCTTCTGTCCTCCTTTGTGACTTCTTCTGACCCTCATGCCTCCTTCTGTCCCCCTGTGCCTCACTATGTCACCCTGTGTGCCTTATTCAGCGCCCTTGTGCCTCCTTCTGTCCCCCTTTGTGCTATCTTCTGTCCCCCATTGTGCCTATGTGTATTTTCTGGTGAAACGCTGCCCGCATTGTGTATTTCCTGGTGAAACGCTGCAGCTTTTACGTGTATTTTTCTGGTGAAATGCTGCTGCAATAAGTGTAATTTCTGGTGAAACACTGTCACATTATGATTATTTTCTGGTGAAACATTGCCGCATTACAATTATTTTATGGTGAAAACGCAGCTGCGTTACAATTATTTTCTAGCGAAACGCTGCCGCGTTATGATTATTTATGGATGGAGGCACCACAGGTTTTCTCGCCTGGAGTGACAAAATGGCTAGAGGCACCCCTGGTGTCCAGACCTTCCTGCTGGTTTCTTATATATACATGTTAGTCCTCAGTATTCCTACTGTTCTGCCTTCTGATTGGACCAGCAATAATGCTGTGATGTAACTTTTGAGTCCTCAACTACATATGGAACGAAGCCTCTTTTCCTAACTCAGAATAACATAGGGTTAAATCACATCACCCAACAACCAGCTGTTGATTATGTAGCCAAGATACAATTTCAACAACCAGAAGCCTGGCTTGACAGATATCTGTTTTCTACACTTCTAATGATGATTGATCTTGACATCTGTGACTTTAAATTCCACAAGGAAAGGAACATAACCTAAGCTCAGCAGACTTCTGAAAGTTCATTATAAACCTTATACTGTATATCTATTAACCAATATTGTATAAGTATCACTATATTAAACAATAGCTTTGATATCTCAATCTCATGACATCTTACAGATATAATTTCTCATCCGGCATGTCCTTTAGCCAAATGTAGAAATCAAAATCCGTCAATGATATATCATTTGATTAAAATCTCAAAACATTCAAAATATAACACTGACCTTGAAGAGGAGGGGGCACAGCGGAGTGCAGCTGCAGTAGTGCTGGGGTGGAGGGAGCAAGATGAGGCTCCGGAATCAGAGGAGGAGGACAGCACTGTCAGCAGGCCAGAAGATGATGGGTCAGCAGAGATGGCAGCCCTCTTCCCCATGGCAGCGCACATGCCGCAGTGCCTGCGCAAAGACCCAAGGGTGAAGCCGATGCTTGCTCGGGAGGACATCTGGATCACCCTGATGCTGAACCCATGGCTGAAGGGGAAGCTGGCTCAGTTCCTGCCTGTAGGAGGAGACCCTGTGCGCCAAATGAGGGATTTGCAACAGATTCTGGTTTGGCGCTTGGAGGAAGCCTTCCCCCAGACTCCCACCCCCCCTGCTGTCACAGTCCAGCCAGCACAGCAGCAGGTGCCTGCATCCAGCAGCAGCAGGCGCCCAACAAACCTGCTGTCTCTGACAATAGCGCTCTACACCACGCCAGTAACGCTGCCTACAGAGGAGGTGCCTGCAGCAGCATCCAGCTCTCAAAGCCAGAACCAGCACCTGACCCGGATGGTGGCCGACTATATGGGGTCCTACAGCGGGCTTGACACCGACACCTCTGTGGACCCCTTGGAGTACTGGGTCAAGCACCTGGATATCTGGAGCGAGCTGGCGCAGTACACTCTGGAAGTGCTGTCCAGCGTGATGTCAGAAAGGTGCTTCAGTGCGGCCGGTGGCGTGGTCACTGAGAAGCACTCTTGTCTGTCCAGCCAGTCTGTGGACAGACCGACTTTTTAAAAAATGAACCAGGCTTGGGTGGTTGGTGAGTTCCAGGCCCCTGTTGTTGGCAAGAGGGGTAAATGAAGTGGCTGATTGGGAATCACTATGCCTGCTTCACCACCCTTTACCACCACAACCTCCTGACTCCATCTTGATTAAGCCAGGTTAAAAAAAAATTCACAGCCGTGGTACCAACACACTAAGTGCCATGGTCAACTATGTAAACACAATAGCTGTGTAATTTTTTTGGAGGTGTCTGAGCTGTCCGAGTTGTGGGGAAGCCCCTAACTGCGGCAGTACGACCGCTTCCTGGAACCTCTCCTTTTTTAATGGCTTACCTGTGCCAATGGTACCAACACTAGGTGCCACAGCAATTATATGAACACAATAGCTGTGTAATTTTTTTGGAGGTTGTTATAATTTAAGTAGGCCTCAGTTATTTGGACTGAGTTAGTCAAAAAGGCTTGGGGTGCAGACCTGCCCTTTAAGGGGATTTTCTCTTAGAGAGAAAATCTACAGTTCTGTCAGCAGAACTAGAACGTACCAAGAAGCTGTTCTATGGACAAGGCCATAGGTCTCACTGACCTCAACATGTACACCACAAGAACAGTAAACAAAGCCATGTTTATTCAACATGGAAATTCTTTGTATCTAGGGCAAAATATCTTATAGAATATTAATCGAGTAGGTGTGTGTCCTGACATCACAAGGGATCTGAACCAATCATAGATGGTTCAGATGAGGTCACATTTAACTCTTTCTGGTTCATATAAAGAGAGAGCACGGAGGGAAAAGGGGACTGTACTCTACTTTCCAGCTATCCGGTTCTCTATGCTTCCTAGTTAGAATACTAGCTTCCTGTATGTATGCTGTAAATATATGTGATGTACATAGGACATAGGAAAGACTATTTATACTTTGAAGAAATCAAACTGTAACACAAGATGCTTAATAAACCCCTTTGAAAGGTGAAGAAGGCTGTCTCCGCTCTATCTCCTGTATGCTGTCGCTGTGAGTTGCAGCTCTGATGAGTTGCTGGTGCCGGATCTAAATGTGATTTATTACAGTAGGTGCCGTGAAAACCCTAGGCCAATCCCAGGTCGTTGATTGGTGATCTAGGTGGGCACAAGAGTCAGTCTAATTGAGACTTCTCGAAGCAGCGACTTACATCTCTGTGAAGCAAGCACAAGAGAACAGGAGAAGCTCAGAGCGAGCTGAGCTGGAAGAGTTAAGAGCGGACTACGGAGGCCGGAGACGAGAAGTGCAAAGCTTATCAAGCAGAGATAAGCTCTCTGCGGAGTGAGTCGGGAAAATCCCAGCGGCAGGGTCGATGTGGGCGCCATAATTGGAGTGGACGTATGCCACACATAGGGAAAGGCAGTCCAAGAGAATGGGTTTGGCCAGATCCCATTAGGACCTTCAGCGCATCCAACGCCTGTGAGGAAAACTTGAGCCAAGATGGCTGGGAGACTCAGAGCTCGTTTCTGGTACAGAGGCTACACACCGCAAGAGGTTTTGATAAGGCGAGTATGGTGTTATACATGTTTTCTTTTACTTGTCAGTGCGGCGTCCCCCCCTGCAGCAGAGGCGGAGGGGGGGCTGTGTGTGTGTGTGTCTCTCTCTCTCTCATGTTCTATGGGTTATATTCCTCGGAGTTTGGGAGAGAGAGAGACAGAGAGATGCTGTTGTTTTTTTACCCTTTGCCTTTCTGTGAAGCTGCAATACTGCATGTCATTTTTTACGTGTTTTTTTCCGAGCTTAGTAAGGCGTGCATAACAGCGATAATGTTTTCTTGTCCATGAGTTATTTGTTTAGTGAGGTTTTTTGTTTCGCATTCCTGAGAGAGGGATATGAAGCTGCGCTTTTGCTAGTAGTTCCGTTCCTACGGTTATGAGTTATGCCCTTTCGTGTGGGATGGGTGATTAATGTTCGGGGTGTGTAACATTCCAGAGCGTACTTGCTGTGTGCGCTGGTTCAGAGTTTTTTTCTCAGCTGTGGGTTACATTCAGTTGTATTGTTGCAATGTGATATGCTAAAGTGTGCATGCAATGTTTTTTCTAACTGTTTTATTCCTTCCATACATGCATAGAGGTTGCTATGGGAGATTGCATAGCGGCCATCTTCCATGACTCAAAATGGTGTCCCAGGCTTCAGGGGGGAGGATCCCAGGCAGTCATGACGTTCTAATGGGAGAGTCTTCTGAGCCCAGGGACAAACCCTCACCCCCGCCCCCAGTGAGGGAGGGGGAGTGGAGGAGGAGAGCGTAGGAAATCCAGCAGGGCCTGTGGGAATGGTACCACCCATAGGTGTTTTCTGTTTCCTATGCTGAGTGCTGGGCTAATACAGAAGCACCCTGACGAGCAGGTGAAACAGGGATATAACTCCACGGAGTGTGGCCACAGTTTGAGTAGGAGAACATCAGACAAGGGAAGCACAGTAGCTGTCAGATACTGGTGACATAGGAAGCAGCTCCCTGGGTATGCATTCATATAACTTAGAGCATATCAAGGGGGTGCCGGTAGTGATTTGATTCACATGTAACATGAGTTCCCCGATAGAGTTCAGGGGGATAAGAGGGTACAGAGCAATGGAAAAAAGAAAATAATACAGAAAAAGGGTTGACCAATCGAGCCGTCTGTTGGAACGTTACAGAGCGGTAATCGTTTTTCGGTTTTTGTCCCGGACAAAGCCAGAGTTGATAGAGGTCAAGGCTTGGCAGTTTCTGCGGTTTTTGCGTCTGCAGATTGGTCAAAAGGTATTTTTTTTTCTTCTTCCAGCTCGTACCAAGTGTTCACACAATGCACAGGACTGACAGCAGTCCAAGGGGCGAGATTGCCCTGTATAGTGTGACAGTGTATTTGGGGGGTGGTAGTCCTATGTTCAGTCTAGGATCCCCTACACAGTCAGGAGTCAGAGACTCCCATGCAGTTGTAGTAAACTGTTATGTGAATCCCTGGATGGGGTTCTGCTTAGTTAACAGAGAAAGCACACCTTCCTACAGGAAGTAGCTGTGTTTGTTTTTGGGGTAAGTGCAGAGGTAGTAGCATTGCCGATTGGTTCACAAATAGGACTTCTGGCAGAACTGGTTGCAATATACGAAGTCCTAGGTAAGTACACTAAAAGGGGTAAGAACATTTCAAACTCAACTGCGCGTTGCAGTAGTGGGCAGGTGGTCCCTACTCAGTACATACTGCGGTCAGCGTAGCGGCCGAAGTATGTACAGGGGGGATATAGAGGTCAGTGCTTCAAAAGGTGAGATCCGAGGGAAGCACATTGTAACAAGATAAGTACTTATGCTATGGTACATAAAGTAAGGGAGAGAGCTTTAGAGCCTTCCCATAATCAAAAAGTTAATAAAGTTCAAGTGAACTATAAAGAAACAAGATCAATTACGGTAGATATTGATCCATTTAAAGTGTACAGAGTACAAGCCGCAGGGCTAAATGCAAATCATTAATAAGAATTGATTTGGTTGGATTTCTGTTTCAGGAGTTTGGTGAATATGGAATCGAGCAAGTGGAGTGACTGGCAGCAAAGGCAGAGATGGAGATGTCAGTCAGATGAGCAAAAGTTTCCGGCCAATCCTGCAGTGGGAAAAGAACAAGTTTTCCAGTATTGGACAGAGACTAAAGACACTGTCTGAGCAAAGCATAAGCCAAAGTGCAAAGGTGCTTTAATAATGAAGAGTACCATGCTGATGGTGATCCTAGGTTGCCATTTCGTCCTAGGAGACCGAGAAGAAGAGAAGACATTCTCAAGGACCATGAGGGGTTAATGAGAACACAAGGCCCAAGTATGTTGATGGTTGGAGAGAAAGGTACTGATCCTTTTGCCCTACCCAGAGTGGTCAGTAAGGACCAAGCCGGGTAGGAGAAAGGGATCATTAGTGCCAGATGGAAGCCAATTTTGTGGCACAATGTTGGTGAAAGGGTCAGGTGTGCTGGAAGAATGATATTAACGGAAGTTCAATGCTACTCCTGAATGTCATGCTCTCCCAGCGTAGACACCGGTCCAAAGTCTGGTTAAAAAGGTACATTGCACTACACTGGGTATATGAAAAAGGTGAAGTGTGTTGTTCAGGATAACCTTGTCTTGGTTTTCCGGAGTGAGATGGTTCTAGACTAGAGAGGAATGAGCAGTAAGCATCACTTTTCCTCCAGGAGAGAAGCAGGGAACAATATCACACTCTGGAACAACCAACAGAGGGTGTCTCTGAGACCACTATACACACGTAAAGGCTGGAAAGCAGAAGGGTTTGGTTCTCAAAACGACAAGTAAAAATTGAGATCCAGACACATTTTCGGGTGACAAAGAGGGTGGGGAGAGTGATCCCGAGGAAGGGAGAGCCAACACAGGTAACATCATCCTCACTACACGGGTCACAATATGAGACAATATTGCACAGTCCATATGCAGCCACTTATCCTCATGCTAGATGGGTAAGTGAGGAGGTACTCTTAATTAAAAGATTGCCGAGAGTACATTTTTCCCAACCTAAGGTACGCATTTTGCCTCAGGACATAAGGAGGGCAAAGGTCTAATCAGGACAGTTGGGAATAACGGTTGTCATTGATTTCTTACAGTTGGTGCTAATCAATTTCCCTTAAGAGAGATTCCCACCCATATTTTTCGGGGTATGGTCACAAGGCTTAGCATGAGACGTTAGTTTAAGGGATCAGGGGTACACTCAAAGAAGGTAAAACTCCTTTACAATGGAGACGTGACAAGGGGAGATTTATCGATTTTCCTGGGGAAGGATCTTTTGCATGGAGGCACCGAGATGTCTGGGTAAACAGATGAAAAGGGTGCGACAATTCTTTATGCACCGCTACTTCCTGGGTTTCTGCCGATGGAGAAATCCAGGTAGGTAGTATCACTGGGGACACCTGTTTCCTCCACACACGTCTTACACCATGACCTGAGAGGTCGACATTTTTGGTGCTAGACGGGGAGGTGAACACCGGGTTTCGGCACCAACTGTAATAAATCACATTTAGATCCGGCACCAGCAACTCATCAGAGCTGCAACTCACAGCGTCAGCATACAGGAGATAGAGCGGAGACAGCCTTCTTCACCTTTCAAAGGGGTTTATTAAGCATCTTGTGTTACAGTTTGATTTCTTCAAAGTATAAATAGTCTTTCCTATGTCCTATGTACATCACATATATTTACAGCATACATACAGGAAGCTAGTATTCTAACTAGGAAGCATAGAGAACCGGATAGCTGGAAAGTAGAGTACAGTCCCCTTTTCCCTCCGTGCTCTCTCTTTATATGAACCAGAAAGAGTTAAATGTGACCTCATCTGAACCATCTATGATTGGTTCAGATCCCTTGTGATGTCAGGACACACACACCTACTCGATTAATATTCTATAAGATATTTTGCCCTAGATACAAAGAATTTCCATGTTGAATAAACATGGCTTTGTTTACTGTTCTTGTGGTGTACATGTTGAGGTCAGTGAGACCTATGGCCTTGTCCATAGAACAGCTTCTTGGTACGTTCTAGTTCTGCTGACAGAACTGTAGATTTTCTCTCTAAGAGAAAATCCCCTTAAAGGGCAGGTCTGCACCCCAAGCCTTTTTGACTAACTCAGTCCAAATAACTGAGGCCTACTTAAATTATAACAGAGGTGTCTGTGCTGTCCAAGTTGTGGAGAGGCCCCAACTGCTGCAGTACGACCGCTTCCTGGAACCTAGTCCTGATGTTAAATGACAGCCATTTTTTTTCTATTTTTGGGGGGATTTTAAGTCCCCACATCATCAATTAGTGTTTCCCTTTACAAAATAATGGAGCTACATGCCTCATATACCCTTAAAAACGTTTTTAAAGCAATTTAAAGGCCACTTCCGGTTTTCCATCCGGATATCCAAATCCGTTGAATACTGGGGTCGGATATCCGACCCGGATTCGGATCGGAAATTTTTTGATCCAGATATCCGACCCGGATCAGATAGAGGGGTATCCAAATCCGAATTAGTTCCAGATAGTGAAAAGTGGTATCCGAGCAGCACTACTTAAAGAGACACTGAAGCGAAAAAAATATATGATATAATGAATTGGTTGTGTACTATGAATAATTACTAGAAGATTAGCAGCAAAGAAAATATTCTCATATTTTTATTTTCAGTGTAGGGGCCATCGGGGCTGGGTAGTAGATGGGAGGTACATTTCCCCGGTATTTGGACTATGGTCACTTTAAAACCTTGTGTGGTCCTAGGAAAGGAGTCCGGATTTTGGCAGCAAGCAGTTGCTGCTTGGTTTTTTTCTTTTCAGGGCCGGACTCCTGGGATAGGAGGGAAGGAAGGGCGGGCCTTCCCATCCCACCTAGGTACACACCTGGTTGTCAGTGGGGCTGAGAGCCTCACTAATATGGTATTGATGAGATGCAAATGTATGCATAAGAAGCAGCCTCACAGGCAGTCTGAAGAGAGGTGTTGGAGGAGTAGCATGTCTGCTACGGAATCTCCTGACAAGGAATATTGGAGCACTTGATGGAAGCCAAACCATACCCTGGTCTGTTGTTAGTATGGTATTGGCCTGATGAAAAATGAACTTTGTTTGAACCTGCTGGACTTTATATTACCAAGCTGAAGTAAGCTGACTGTTTATTTTCCACTTGTTACTGCTGAATTGAAGCGGTTTTTCTTCTACTGCACAATAAACGGACTTTATTTTATATATCTGTGTACTGCGTGCTGGCTGCGACCCCTCTAAACTTCACAACTGGTGCTCGGATGCGGGCAGCGCAGCACTGCAGGAAAAAGTTTTGTTTAAAAAGTGACATTTAAAGGGCCAGTCTCCTTGTATGCATGATGGAGGAATTGGTGAAACAAATGGCCTTAGCAACTGTGCAGCTGCAGCAGAGCATGGTGTCTCAGCAGGCGAGTATGGTGACTCAACAGCAAGCCACAGAAGCCCTGCGAGAGGCCTCAGAAGCGCAAGCCAAAATACTGCTTGAGGCGGTGCAGAAGCTGGCCCAGGGGAGAGAGACAGCAGGAGCTGCCCCTAGCAACCAGGCGATGGTGAGAGCCAGTCACTTTCTGCAGAAACTGACACCAACAGATGATGTGGAAGCCTTTCTAAAAACGTTCGAAAGGACAGCAGAGCGGGAAGGATGGCCGAAAGACAAATGGGCTGGTATCCTTGCACCGTTCCTGACGGGAGAACCCCAGAAGGCCTACTATGATCTCAACCCTGCAGACGCCCTCAACTATGATCGACTAAAGGCAGAGATCCTGGCCCGACTAGGTGTAACCACAGCGGTCCGGGCACAGAGGGTGTACAGCTGGCAATACCTGATGGATCGTCCAGCCAGATCGCAGATGTATGACCTCATCCAACTGGCGACAAAGTGGCTGCAACCAGAGGTACTTACCAGGCCTGAGATGGTGGAGCGATTCGTGCTGGATCATTTTCTGCAGGCCCTGCCAGTGGGACTACAGCGATGGGTCAGTCATGCAGACCCCAAAAAAGCGGAGCAGCTGGAGGAGATGGTGGAGAGATATACCGTAGTGGAAGATCTACTCTCTCCAAAGGGCCAGGCGGGCCCCATCTTATCCCGTGTTGCAAGGATCCCTGACTCTGGAAAGGGTGCTTCACGGAACCCCGCAACCAGCATCACCAGCAATAGGGAAGTATTCCCAACAGCCGCTCAGGGGTTGCCACCTGCTATTGCTACACCTCGGAAGGGAGGTGCGATCCAGTGTTGGAGATGTTCTTCCTGGGGCCATACCAGAACCCAGTGTCCACTACAGGAGGAACCCATGCAGTGTGACGTGCTACGGAGGGTGTCCTTTTTTGCCCAGGAGGTATGCCTGGCAGAGTGCCAGGAGAGCTTTGTGTGCCCCGTTAGTGTGAACCAGGTACCTGCTAAAGCCTTGCTGGACTCAGGCAGTATGGTAACCATGGTGCACGCTGATCTGATTGGAACAATTGACACTGTGCTAAAGCCGCTTAAGGTGGTGTGTATTCATGGAGACACAAAGACTTATCCTGTGGTGCCAGTGTCGATTTCAACTGACTGTGGGACAATTACTCACGCCGTCGGAGTGGTAAGAAACCTGATCAAGTAATATTGGGTCGAGACTTTCCACTGTTTTGTGAACTATGGGAGAATGTAAAAGGGAAGTTATTTAAGGATTCTGATAATTACTTAGCCCCTCCTCCCCCTACCAGAGAACTTGATGCACCAAGTCTAGATAAAGATGTTGCAGAAAATTTATTGCAAAATGATGATGTATTATTGCAAAATGATGATGTATTTTTACAAAAGGATGATGTAATGTTGCAAATGGATGAAAAGGTGACTGACCATCCTTGTCGGGACCCTGAGCATGTTACTGAGGGGGGGGATGATTCCCCATTACAGGTTATGTTGGGCGAGGATGATGAGGAATCTTCCCCCCAATCTATGCTCCCTGACCTGGATGTGTCAAAAGGGATTTTCATCACTGCGCAGATGCGGGATCCAACGTTATCCCATGCTAGAGAACAGGTATCTGTTGTAAATGGAGTTTCCCAGGAACCTGGGGCAGAGGAGAGATTCCCCCATTTTGCTGTTCATGGGGATCTGTTATATCGGGTTGCAAAGGTCAGAGAAGAGGTTGTTGAGCAGCTGCTAGTGCCTCAAGAGTTTCGGAGGATGGTACTAGACTTGGCTCACAATGAAGCATTGGGAGGTCACCTGGGTGCCGAGAAAACGGAGGCGCGGATAACTGACAGGTTTTACTGGCCTGGGTTAAAGGCCAAAGTAAAGAATTACTGCGCTTCTTGCCCCACCTGTCAGTTAACCGCGCCAGTGTCCCATTTTCGAAACCCTTTGGTGCCCTTGCCAATAATCGAGGTGCCATTCGAGCGCATTGCCATGGATATAGTGGGGCCATTGGTAAAGTCGGCCAGGGGGCACCAATATATCCTTGTCATACTCGACTATGCTACTCACTACCCGGAAGCCTTTCCGTTAAGAAAACCTACGTCCAAAGCTATCGCCCGAGAATTATTTAATATGTTCACTCGGACGGGTTTTCCTAAGGAAATCCTTACGGACCAAGGAACCCTGTTTATGTCTAAAGTTATGGCTGATGTGTGTAAACTGTTCCAGATCAAGCAGATGAGAACCTCTGTTTATCACCCTCAGACAGATGGGCTGGTTGAACGGTTTAATAAGACCTTAAAAATGATGTTAAAAAGAGTTGTTCAAAGGGACGGAAAAGATTGGGATTGTTTATTACCTGCGGTGATGTTTGCTGTTCGGGAGGTACCTCAAGCCTCCACAGGTTTTTCACCATTTGGGCGCAGACCTTGAGGGTTGCTTGACTTGGTAAAAGAAACATGGGAAAGTGAGTCTAGTCCCCACAAAAGTGTGGTGGAACACGTTTCCCAGTTGCAAGAATGCATTGCCAAGGTGATGCCCCTTGTCAAGGAATACTTACGGGCAGCCCAAGAAGCACAGAGTCAGGTATATAACCGCTCCGTAAAAATCAGGCAGTTTCAGGTGGGGGATAGAGTGGCCGTATTGATCCCCACCGTGGAGAGTAAATTCTTGGCCAGGTGGCACGGTCCCTTCGAGATCATTGAAAAAGTGGGGGAAGTGAATTATAAGGTACATCAGCCAGGGAGACGGAAACCCTATCAACTTTATCATGTCAATCTGTTAAAGCCCTGGAAAGAGAGAGAGACCGCTCCGGTTATGGTGGGTGTAAGTGTTGTACCCCAAATCAGCATTGAGGATGTGAAAGTAGCCCCCACTCTTTCCAAATCACAGGTCCAACAGGTGAAAGAGTTTCTCCAGAGAAACAAGGGGATATTTTCTGATTTGCCTGGACTCACTAATATGGTTGAACACAACATTATTACTGAGCCCAGGGCTAAAGTGTTTGTCAGGCCCTATCGCATTCCGGAGGCCCGCAGAAAGGCTGTTTCAGAGGAAGTAAAATGCATGTTGGAATTGGACGTCATTGAAGAATCGCAGAGTGAATGGTCAAGCCCCGATTGTGTTGGTACCCAAGCCAAACGGAACTTTGCGATTCTGTAATGATTTCCGGAAATTAAATGAAATTTCCAAATTTGATGGCTATCCCATGCCACGTGTGGATGAACTGATAGAAAGGTTAGGCCCAGCCCGCTACATAACCACGTTAGACCTGACCAAAGGATATTGGCAAATACAGTTGGCCAAAGAAGCCAGAGAGAAAATGGCATTTTCCACACCTGAGGGCCATTTTCAGTACAAGAAAATGCCGTTTGGGTTACAGACCACCCCTGCCACATTTCAAAGAGTCATGGACAGATTGTTGCGTCCACACCAAAGATATGCGTCGGTCTATTTAGACGACATCGTAATTTTTAGTTCAGACTGGGAGTCTCACCTTCCAAAGGTTCAAGCAGTCCTGGATGCATTAAGGAAGGCGGGTTTTACAGTGAACCCCGAGAAATGTGCCCTAGGTATGGAGGAAGCAAAATACTTGGGGTACATTGTCGGAAGAGGGTTGGTAAAACCCCAAATTAAGAAAATTGAGGCAATCCAGGAATGGCCCCGCCCCCTCAGTAAGAAACAGGTTCGAGCTTTCTTGGGGATAGTGGGCTACTACAGACGGTTCATTCCCAATTTTTCTACCCTAGCAGCTCCCTTAACTGACTTGACCAAGGGCCGGAAGTCAGTGATGATACAGTGGACGGCAGAGACAGAAAAAGCGTTTGTGGAGCTGAAATCTGCATTGTGTAGTCACCCTGTCCTGGTAGCCCCCGATTTCACTCGAGATCTCGTAGTGCAGACAGATGCCTCAGATGTTGGGTTGGGGGCGGTTCTGTCACAGGTGATTGATGGAGAAGAACATCCCATAGTTTTTCTCAGTCGGAAACTGACGGCCGCTGAGAAAAACTATGTGGTAGTGGAGAGGGAATGCTTGGCCATAAAATGGGCCCTGGACTCCCTGCGCTACTATTTATTGGGTAGGAAGTTCAGGTTGATCTCTGACCATGCCCCGCTAGCTTGGATGAAAAGGAACAAAGGAACAAATGCAAGAGTGTCCCGGTGGTTTCTCTCTCTCCAGGAATTCAACTATGTGGTGGAACATAGGCCGGGTAAAGTGCACCAGAACGCTGATGCCCTTTCCAGAGTCCACTGTTTAGTGGGTCTATGTGCCTCCACCTCCTCTGGGTTGAGGCAGAGGGGGGGGATATGTAGGGGCCATCGGGGCTAGGTAGTAGATGGGAGGTACATTTCCCCGGTATTTGGACTATGGTCACTTTAAAACCTTGTGTGGTCCTAGGAAAGGAGTCCGGATTTTGGCAGCAAGCAGTTGCTGCTTGGTTTTTTTCTTTTCAGGACCGGACTCCTGGGATGGGAGGGAAGGAAGGGCGGGCCTTCCCATCCCACCTAGGTACACACCTGGTTGTCAGTGGGGCTGAGAGCCTCACTAATATGGTATTGATGAGATGCAAATGTATGCATAAGAAGCAGCCTCACAGGCAGTCTGAAGAGAGGTGTTGGAGGAGTAGCATGTCTGCTACGGAATCTCCTGACAAGGAATATTGGAGCACTTGATGGAAGCCAAACCATACCCTGGTCTGTTGTTAGTATGGTATTGGCCTGATGAAAAATGAACTTTGTTTGAACCTGCTGGACTTTATATTACCATGCTAAAGTAAGCTGACTGTTTATTTTCCACTTGTTACTGCTGAATTGAAGCTGTTTTTCTTCTACTGCACAATAAACAGACTTTATTTTATACATCTGTGTACTGCGTGCTGGCTGCGACCCCTCTAAACTTCACATCAGGTATATAGTGTTTTTTCTAACATTGCATCATTCTCTAATATGTGCAGATTACGCAACACTCAGCATTCAAAATGATTCTTTCAGAGCAGTCTGTGAACTAATGACCTCTCCCCTGGCAGAGGAAAAGTAAAAAATTAACTAACAGTTGAGATAATAAAAGTCAGAAGACAGCCCTCTCCACGACTTTGAAAGTCGTAGAGCTTAATGGCTTTTTTGTATAGAGATAACAACTGGAGTTGGACTGGAAACAATTAGACTGATGTATCTGATCTTAATGTTTTATTTCTTAGCTGTACTACACATACAAATCATAATATCATAATTTTTTTTTTCGCTTCAGTGTCTCTTTAAATGGTTACTGTATGAAAATTCTCCTGCACATAATTTTCTTCTCTCATTTTTTATACTCTGTTTGCAACAACCGTCTTATCAACTAAGAGAAGTTCCATAAGTATACAAATCTAACTGCACTACTTTCCTTGCTATTTCAGAAGAAGTGCATCGAGTTCAGCTAGCAGCACAGATCAAGACATAAATGTCAATACAGTCTGATCCCTGAATAAAAGTATAAAACCTACTTAATATCTTCAAAGACTAATGATTGATAATGTCATTCTTTGGTCAGCTGCAAGGGGTTGCCCTAAAACTCAGTAAGACTAAAGAGAACTAAATACCTTTGATGCACTACAGTTCAGGCGGAGGAACCTCTGATCATCGTATGTAGTCTTATAAGGCATATTTTACACAGCTCTTATTTTGATGACTAGCAGAAGCAATTGCATTACTGCTTTCCTATGTAAAAGCAAGATATATTTAGTATTTAAAGAGACACTGAAGCGAAAAAAAAAATTATGATATTATGATTTGTATGTGTAGTACAGCTAAGAAATAAAACATTAAGATCAGATACATCAGTCTAATTGTTTCCAGTACAGGAAGAGTTGAGAAACTCCAGTTGTTATCTCTATGCAAAAAAGCTATTAAGCTCTCCGACTAAGTTAGTCGTGGAGAGGGCTGTTATCTGACTTTTATTATCTCAACTGCAATTGAACTGTTTACTTTTCCTCTGCCAGAGGAGAGTTCATTACTTCACAGACTGCTCTGAAAGACTCATTTTGAATGCTGAATGTTGTGTAATCTGCACATATTATAGAATGATGCTATGTTAGAAAAAACACTATATACCTGAAAGTAAAAGTATGAGAATATTTTCTTTGCTGCTAATCTTCTAGTAATTATTCATAGTACACAACCAATTCATTATATCATATATTTTTTTCGCTTCAGTGTCTCTTTAACCTCCTGAGCGGTATGGACGAGCTCAGCTCGTCCATCACCGCCGGAGGCTGCCGCTCAGGCCCTGCTGGGCCGACTTTCTTCAAATAAAAAGCAGCACACGCAGCCGGCACTTTGCCAGCCGCGTGTGCTGCCTGATCGCCGCCGCTCTGCGGCGATCCGCCGCGAGCAGCGGCGAAAGAGGGTCCCCCCAGCCGCCCGAGCCCTGCGCAGCCGGACCAATCAGTTCCGGCCAGCGCTAAGGGCTGGATCGGAGGCGGCTGACGTCAGGACGTCGGCTGACGTCCATGACGTCACTCCGCTCGTCGCCATGGCGACGAGGAAAGCCAAACAAGGAAGGCCGCTCATTGCGGCCTTCCTTGTTTATTCTGGGCGCCGGAGGCGATCGGAAGAACGCCTCCGGAGCGCCCTCTAGTGGGCTTTCATGCAGCCAACTTTCAGTTGGCTGCATGAAATAGTTTTTTTTTAATTTAAAAAAAACCCTCCCGCAGCCTCCCTGGCGATCTCAATAGAACGCCGGGGAGGTTAATCTACAATACAATTAATTCACATGTTCTAAGATAACACTTTATCATATTTATTATGTTACTAGCTGATTGCCCGGCGTTGCCCGGGTTTGTATTTGGCTGGTGTTGGCTCCACCTACTTTTTCTAACCCTAACACACAATTACTCACTGACCAAGTTTGTGAGCTTTGCATTGTTTGGCACCAATAATTTGCATTGAAATGAAACAAATCTAATTGGCTGTGTGTGGCTCCACCCCCTTTTCTGAATTTGAACCCCAGTCACCCAATAACCAACTGTACCAGGTTTGAGGCCTGTGCCATTAACAGTGCAAGAATCGTAGCAATTAAATATTCCCCTTGAAAAGCAATAGGTGAAGTTTGATTCACTTTTGTAGGCTCCACCCACTTTTCTGAATATTAATCCCAGTCACCCAGTGACCAACTGTGCAACGTTTAAAAACCCTGCCATTAACAGAATTGCTGCAGTTTACATTTTCCCAGTGAAATTTGTATTTGTCTCCAGCCACTGATGACGCGGTGTTGCCTGTGTATGTATTTGACTAGTGTTGGCTCTGCCCACTTTCTAACCCTAACACACAAACACTCAATGACCAAGTTTGTGAGCTTTGGGGTCCTTGGCATCAATTTGTATATTCCCATAGAAATTAAACAAATCAGATAGGCTGTTTGTGGCTCCACCCCTCTCCAGCATTTGAACCCCAGTCACCCAATGACCAACTGTAGCAGGTTTGAGGCATCTGCTATTAACAGTGTAAAAATGGCAGCAATTTAAATATTCCACTTGAAAATCAACAGGTGAATTTTGATTGGCTATTATAGGCTCCACCCACTTCCCTGAATATTAATCTCAGTCACTCAGTGACCATCAGGGCAAAGATTGGGAACCCTGAAATAAACAGTGTAAGAATGGCTACAGTTTACACTTTCCCAGTGAAATTTGTTTTTGGCTCCGCCCACTTTTTGTAACCTGGACACAAAGTCACTACTCAATGCCCAAGTTTGTGAGTTTTGGGGTCCTTGGCATCAATAATTTGTATTTTCCCATGAAATGAAACAAATCTGATTAACTGTTTGTGGTTCTGTCCCTTTTCTGAATTTGAACCTCAGTGACCCAATGATCAACTGTACCAGGTTTGAGGCTTGTGCCATTAACAGTACAAGAATGGCAGCAATTTTAATATTCTCCAGAAAAGGCTCCACCCACTTTTCTGAATATGAATCCCAGTCACCCAGTAACCAGCTATGCTAAGTTTGAGAACCCTGCCATTAACAGTGAAGAAGGGCTGCAGTATACAATTTCCCAGAAAAATCTGTTTTCTA